>NC_091561.1:14307040-14309540 GCF_042767895.1 Penaeus vannamei | reverse complement strand
AGCCAACAGGTGAAAAAGGACAGGGGGCAATTTTCTCTGTTAATAGAACTGTTTGGTTTCCACGTTTCTGTATATGTTGGTTTTGAAAGAATATCTGTGGTATATTTTGTTTGTTACCGTGTTATTATTGGCACGAGTCTTTTAATTTAGTGGATGATAATGACAATAATGACAATAGCATTGATAACGATGATGATGATTATAATGACGATAAAAGTGATCATAGTAATAAAGATGATTTTCATTTTATCATTATTGTCATTATTATCAATATCATTATCATCATCATTACTTCTAGTGCTACTATCATTATTACTCTTATTATTACTATCATCATTTTTGGTTTTTGTTATCATTATCATTGTTACTGATAATGGTAACATTACAAATATTACTAATAATAACGTCTAATAAAAGAATTGACGATAACATCAATAATGATTATTATCATCGTCATCATCATTATCATCCTTACCATCATTATAAGTATTATTGTGTTCTTTATCATTGTTATGAAAATGATGAGACGACTACACCTAATTGAATATCATTGTTAAAATATTCATAATGCCTGTACTGATGATGGCGATAACGACTGTAACATTAATAACAACAAAAAATAATTGTATTGTATTTAACTCCTCTGAATCAGAAGACGCGACTTTCTATATTCGCAAGCAGTGCAATATATATATATATTTTCAAAAGCAAAGAAAAAAGCAAAAGCTGGTTGCAGAGAAAGAAAAGAAGTCAGCTCTGAAGCAGTGCAATAAATCTTGCGGAGAAATAAGACAGGAGATTTTTGGACTCTCTCTCACTCAGACGAGAATGTCTGTGATGGAATCCTTTCTGAGGCAATACACTTCTGAGAGGACGTTTTTGAGAATATTTCTGGGAGAAAATCTTTCCCTGAGGATCCTTTTGAAACAATATCCATCTAAGAGTTTTTTTTTCCAGAAAATACCTCTCTGAGATGCTTTAAGAGAGAATCCTTCCGAGAAGATCCATTCGAAAAAGACACCCTTCGGAATGGACCTTCTGCAGAGTCCCTCGTGAGAAAATTCTTTTAATAGAGTATCCCAGTGAAATGTTCGAGAGGATACTTTTTCTTAGAAGATCCATTTCGGAGATTACCTACCTGAGAGAATACCCTTCGAAGATGATCCTTTTAAAAAAATACACTTCTGAGGAGACACTTTTGGGAAAATACGGCTCTGACAAGATCCTTTGAAAGAAAACCCTTTTGAGAGGATCCTTCATAGTGAACACCATTCTGAAAGGATCTTTTCAGAGAAAGCTTTTCACAGAAGACCCTTTTAAGAGACCCTTCTGAGCGAAAACTCTCCGAGAAGACTTTCTTCCGAGAGAAAATCTTCCTGAGAGAAAACCTTTCAAAGTTTTAGCAGAGGAGACAAAAAACCTCCTTAGAGAACACCCTCCTAGAGAAAATCCTTGGGCGAAACCCCTTCCGAGAGAAAACAGTTCTGAGAGGTTCCCGTGACGATTTCCTGCAGGACCGTTAGGATGATGGAAGGGAGATAGGACTCTAAGGATGGGATTCCTGTGCGAGAGTCGTACGGCTTGTGCCTTATACCGGAGAGATCACGTGACTGTACACAGACTCTCGCAATGACCGATGGAAAAGACTCGTAACGGGATTCTTTCACTCTAATTCCAAAATCTTTCGCTCTTTTTTCGTTTCATGCTTTTAAGAGGTATTGTTTTGGCTGGTCGGAGTTTCTTTCGTGTCGTTATCGCTTTGTGGAGAGCTTCATTGTATTAAGGCTTATCTTGTTTGCCTTTGTGTTGTGACTGTAATCGCTGCGTGTGGTGTTTTGATGTCTCGTTGCCTTGGTCATCATTGTTGATATTGTCATTTTTTGCAAGTAATTAATAGTATCAGTAACTGCTATTGTCATATTTAGTAAGTCATTATTTGTATCAGTAGCTGGTATAGTCATTTTTAGCAAGTAATTAATTGAATCAGTAACAAACATAACATCATGATTCCATTTGTCTTAAACATCGTCCAAACCTTTCTTAAAGACTATATGAACATTATTTTTTCTAGTCTTTTAAACGCACAGAATCAAAACACAATCACGGACCCCAAAAGAAAGAAAGAAAGAAGAAGAAAAAAACTTAAGTGATTTGAAATTCGTCTTCCTTACCATGCTTTCTCTTTAGGGATGTTGGGGATGGTGACAGCGAGGATGGTGAGAGCAATGATTATGGTGAACATGATGAAGGTAATGATGATGATAAGACGAAGGACTATACTGAAGATAACGGTATTTCTGAGGATATTTGCTATCATTATCATTAATATTAACACCACATTAATATTAACAATACTTTTAGTATCGTCTGTATCATGAGTTTTCTTCATCATTATTACTATCATCATTGTTACTATCATCATCATCATTAACATCATCATCATCATCATCATCTTCACCACCATCATTATTATTACTATCATTATTATCATTATGATGAT
>NC_091561.1:14299540-14302040 GCF_042767895.1 Penaeus vannamei | reverse complement strand
CAATAATAATCATAATAATAAGGATAACAATGATGTGATGATGATAATATTGATATATTAAATTTACATCATATCATTGTTATTATTATCATTTTTACTATCATTATCGTCATTATTATTATCATTATTATTGTTATTATTATCATCATTACTATCATTATTATTATTATTATTATTATTATTATTATTATCATTATTATTATCATCATCATCATTACTATCATTATTATTATCATTATTATTTTTATTATTATCATTATTATCATCATTATTATTATTATCATTATTATTATTATTATTATCATTATTATTATTATCATCATCATTATCATTTTTATTATTATCATCATTATTATTACATTAATAATGATTATCATTATCATTATTATTATTATGATTATTATTATTATTGTTATAATTATTATTATTATGATTGGTATTAATATGATTATTATCATTTCTATTATTATGACTATTATTATCATTTTCATTATGATCATTATTGTCATTATCGTCATATTTGTTATCATTATCGTTATTATGATCATTATCATTATTATTAGTAGTAGTATTGTTATTATCATTATCGTTATAGTAATTATCATTATTATTAGTATTGCTTTTATCATCGTTGTAACTATTACTATTACTGTTATCATTATTATCATTGTGATAATTATCATTACTAATTTTTCTAATACTATTATTGATGCTATCATCATCTTCATCATCATCATTATCGTTATTACAATGTTATTAGTATTATTGTCATTTTTGTTCTCACTATCATTATTAATGACATCATTATTGTTGTTATTATTATTAATAATATTATTGACATTATCTTTATTACTATAATGGTTATGGTGCATATAGTCATTATTATGACAATTATCATAATTATCATCATTATTATTCTTATTCTTATCATTATCGTTATCGCTGTTGAAATAATTCTTATCATCATCTTTATTATTATTATTGTTATTATTATTATTATTACTATTATTATTACCATCATTGTAATTATTAAAGCTATTATTATTATTATTATTATTATTATTATTGTTATCATTATTCTTATCATTATCACTATTGTTAAAGAAAAAGAGAGAAGGAGAGAGATAGAGAGAGAAGGAAAAAGAGAGAGAAAAGGAGAGAGAGAAACGGAGAGAGAGGGAAAAAAGGAGATAGATAGATAGATAGATAGATAGATTGATAGATAGATGTATAGATAGACAGATAATTAGATAGATAGAGAGAGAGCAAGAAAAAAAAAACAGTAATGAAAATCAAATCTTAGATGTAACATAAAGTTATATGCAAGAATGACGATCAATCCCCATAAAATGCGAGGCTTGCAACAAAACCAGACCCTCTGCAATAATAACATTTCTTAAGCGCTTCGCCTTGCAAATCTCAGCCGGCGATAAGAGGCCGTTTTATGACGACACGAGACTGAGACAGGCTGGGACGAGGGGAGGGGGGAAGGGGTGGAGGGAGGGGCGGATGTGGTATCTCCCTTTTCGGTCGCTCTCTCGTAATCTGGTTATCCTTTCCATGCGATTGATCTATTTTTTGTCTTTATTTATCTGTTTATCTTTAGCTTAATATTTTTTTATTTACTTCCTCCTCATCCTCTCTCTTTATATATCTATCTCTCTTTCTCTCTTGCATTCCGCCCTTTCCACCCTATACATCTTTTCTACCTCTCTCTTTTACCCTAAATCCCTCGCAGTCTCCCTCCCTCACTTACCTACCCCCCTCCCCCTCTCTCTCTTTACCACTTTTTTCTCCCCTTTCTCCCTCCACCACCCTCTCCAGCCCTCGAGATCCCCATCGCGCAACAGCCCCCATTAAGGCGTCGGGCACACCGCCCATACCTCCATACCTCATGCACGGTGAAAACCTGGACACGAGAGCTAGTATGCTAAATGCCTTCTAAATTATTCATCGTGTCACCAGCGCTCGTCAGGCTTTTAGAACCAGCGGGGTCTGAACTGGTCTCTCCCTGCGGTGTAGGTAAGGGCGACTTTACCCCTGGAAACGAAGGAGAGGAGGGACTCTACGGAGGAGGGAAGGAAGGTGGTGCGTGTTGTCCTTTTTAGAGTACCCTTTCACCTGATTAAGTGAGTTTGATTGGGAGGTTTTGGGCAGTGATGGAAAGAGTGGGAAGGGGGGGGGGTATGGGGGAAGGGAGAGAATGAAGGTGGATAGAAGAGGAGAGAAAGGATGGCGTAATACACAGATTGATAAAGGAACGATTTCTCCTTCAAATTCACGTGGAAAACGATAGAGAGAGCGAGAAAGCGAGTGAGAAAGAGAGAGAGTGGATGAGAGAGAGAGAGAAGAGAGATGAGCGGAATACAGCGATTGAGAAAGAGAGAGAGAGAGACGATTTTCTCCTTCAAATCAATGTGAGGGAGAAAAACGATTGAGAGAGAGAGAGAGAGAGAGAGAGAGAGAGAGAGAGAGAGAGAGAGAGAGAGAGAGAGAGAGA
>NC_091561.1:14277040-14279540 GCF_042767895.1 Penaeus vannamei | reverse complement strand
CAAGGAGGGAGGCTGGAGTCTGCAGTGGAGGACTTGCCACGCAGGGAAGCCCGGAAGGTCCTCGTCGTCGTCGTTACCGCTGGGTGCCCGTCGTTGTTGTCTTTACCGCCGTCGTCGTCTTAACCGCTATCGTCACCGCCGCTACCGTTGCTTTCGTCATTATCGCTGGTTAGCCGTCGTTGCCGCTATCGTCATCGTCGTTACCGTCGCCGTGAGAGCATGAGGAAGGGGGGGGGGTATGAGGGATAGAAAACGCGGGTCATGAGCAAAGGCAACCGTGAAGGACGGCTGGATGAGGGAAGAGCTGCTAATGCTTCAAAGGAGAAGTTGAACTTTGACGCAAGTTCCTCCAGGTCAGCAGGTGGTTGACCTCTGAGGGCAACGCTGACACTTGGGATAGAAAGCAGTCGAACGGATTACGGTTATTTGCTGAACTTTGCTGATGTTCTAGATGTTCTGCAGATTTTATGAATAGATAACGCCGGGACACGTGAACCTCCGGAAGGAAATATTCTCAACGTCCGAAGGAGAAAGAGGAGGAGGGGAAACCCAGAGCATACAGGAGGACATCCCAACGAATGATAACAAGGAACTCAGGAACCTATAAATAATCGTCTTGGAAGCTTTACGGCGCAAAGGAGGTAAGCAGTAGACCCAGGAGAAGCTAACTGTAGATGAGGAAAACGAAGCTTGAATTTGAAGAAAAGCTCTGATTTGTGGCCAAAGGCTCATATCAGGTTGGGTTTGGGTTAAGCTTTTGTTCGAGGAGAGGTTTCTTCAGGAGAAGCTAAAATTACTTTCAGGAGAGGCTGAACCAGCTCCCTGAAAGCTTGGCGTGATGGAGAGCCACCGGTATCAGCTCACATCGAGATTGGAAGTGAATCTTTGATCTGATGGAGGCGTCATGAGTCATGACGAGGAACGGAGGTGCGGCCATGTGTCTGGTCATGTGCAGATGAAGTGGGAGTCAGACAAGTCTGGATCGTGTGCCTGAGTGGGAGTCGAACCAGACGAAGCGATATTGCTGTTGCAATAAGTAAGGGGATTTTAGAAGGGCCTCTAATCAGGCAAGGGCGGCATTCCCAAAGCCCGAGTCTAGCAAGGGCGCCGCCTCAGCTCGAACAGGGGAGTGCCAGGCGAAAACAGGGTCATCAATAAGTAAGATGATGTGGTTGCAAGGACGTATTTCATGAATATACATTTTATCAGTTGAAAGTAAATGAGAATAGAACTTCGGAAGAAGAAGAAGAAAACTAAATAGTCAAATATGATTTGCCAACAGAAAAAAACAACATAAAAATGAAATGCAAAAGTAATGAGGCTATTAAATAACTATGCAGTTCTCAGCCGCTCGGGGAGCAGAAGGGAAGCGTGGGAAGAGAAACCAGGCCTAAAAACAAACGAATCTCACGCGTCTTCACAGAAAATGGAAATTGAAGCGACTCTTGCTTGGGTGCTGCTGGGTGTTGGGCGCACACGACCAGGACGACTGAACCAGCGAGTCACTGACGCCGGGACGAGAAACTGAACTTCAGACAACGAATAAGGTCACAGCGAGGGAGGACGAGGAGGAAGGCGACGTGAAAGTGAGGAAAACATAACGCAAAGGGGAGGACGAGGCGCAAGGAAGCGAAGGAAAGTGGCAGCTTCCCAATAGTCGCAGCGCTGATAAAAAAGGGAACATAAATCAGGCCTTAAATTATACTTCCCGAGGCCGAGGAAAGCAGAGGCGGAGGCTCCCTCCAGGCGCGAGAAGAGTCGGGGGACGAGGAGGAAGAAAAGGAGGAGGAGGGAGAAGAAGAGGAGGAAGAGGAAAAGAAAAAAGAAGAAAAGAAAAGGAGGAGGAGGAGGAAGAAGAAGAGGAAAATAAGAGGAGGAGGAGAAAGAGGAAAATAAGAGGAGGAGGAAATGGAAGAGAAAAAGAAGAGGAGGACGAAGAAGAGGAAAAGGGAAAAAAAAGAGAACGAGGCGGATGAATAGGACGAGGACGACAAGGAGGGCGAGAAAGAGGAAGAAGAGGAGGGAAAGGGATAGAAGGGAGGGAAGAGGACGAGGAGGATGAGGAAGTCGACGACAATGGAGGACAAGGTGGAGAAGGACTCATTAGGAAGATGAATAACCCTAATAAAATTCCCGGATGAAAATAGACGTCTTGAAGACAGGAAGGGGCGGGGAGCACGGCGCCTGGACGAAGACCCGCTCGCAACGCCATCGATAAAACTGCTCCCGAAAAGAAAGTGTCTTTTGCCTGCGACGGAGCGGCGGGGCGGCGGAGGACGTGATGCGGGCGGGGAGGTGAGTCCGGGAGTCGCTTGCAATCTCCTGAATCTCAAATCACGCAAAAAGGAGCACGGAGGCGCCTTTTTGCCCCGACGCGCCGCACGCTGTCTCTTATGCGCTCTCGACCTAAGGCTGCTCGCTCCCTCTGCTCTCGGGCGGGACCGGGAGAAAGGCTCTCGCTCGCTCGGGAAAAATGGCGGCGAGAAAAAAGGAAGATTTC
>NC_091561.1:14247040-14254540 GCF_042767895.1 Penaeus vannamei | reverse complement strand
CGGCCCGCCCTTCCAGCACTAGTGACAAATGACGCCAGGGGTAGTAATGTCAGCTGTAAGTGTGAACTTTTGAGCTTTATTTATGTAGAATATTCTCGGAATCAGAACTGACTGTGATAGGACTAACTAGCAGCAGAAGTTTTGAGCTTTATTGATGTAGAAGATTCTCGGTGTTAGTAGTGATAGGACTAAGTAGCAGCAGAAGTTTTGAGCTTTACTGATGTAGAATATTCTCGGTGTTAGTAGTGATAGGACTAAGTAGCAGCAGAAGCACCACCATCAGGTATGAGCGAATGCGACGAAGGAGTCAAGGGCAGGGGCGCCCCGCCAGGCTCCTCCCTCGCGCGGGAAGGTCGCCAGAACCTCGTCCTAGATGTGCCACGTCCGGACACTCGCTATTCATGTTTGTCCAGCCGATCACCATAACTGTCTCTCTCTTTCTCCGCAAGGCTAAGAGAGGACAGTGACACCATCATCGCCATCAGATCTGACGCGTGTGAAGGGCTCTGACGGGGCGGGGCTTTGGCGAAGGGCCCCGGCGCTGTGAAAAGCAGCGTGATGAGCCAACGAGGGGGGGGGGGTGAGGAGCGAGGGCGGGAGGAGGGACAGGACGCGACCGGCCACGCTGACAAAGGATCAATGACCAAAAGCGACGTTAGTACGCAATATACTGACACTAACAGCATTCCTGCACACGTCATGACCCTTTCTGTCCCTCCCTCTCTTCCTCGACCTCCCTCCTCTTTTTTTTATTTCTCTCCTCGATTCTCTCTTATGTAACTCATCCCATACCCGCTCCGCCCGCGCGTCTCCGCCCTTCCGCACTCCGCTCCTCCATCCCCCTCCACTCCAGCGGGCAGCGTCCACTCCGCTCTGCGTGCGGGGCGCCCCTCCTCCTCCGCCTCTCTCCGCTCACCTGCTCCTACACGAATCCTGTTTTACTGCACATGTCCCAACCTACCCCTCCCCCCCTCCCCCTCTCCCCCTTGCAATGAGTCGTTCACCCCATCGGAGGCATTACGGTTGGGGGAGGGGAGGAGGGAGGGGAGGCAGGAGCATACCCTATTGTGCGGCGGAATGGCAGGATTCCGACCAAGTTCGGCCGCTTGTCACTCCGGCCGAGACACGTCGAAGGCAGCGCTCCTACTGACGCTGTCTGGTAGGAGAGAACCTGGTTACTCCTTGAAGTTACCAAGAGATACCAGAAGAAAAAAAATAAATAAATAAAATAAATAAGATAAAATAAATAAATAAATGAATAAAAAAATAAAGAGAATCGAACTTAGATTTCGACGGAGTGGTCCGTTTATTGCCGGTTCTACCACCGTGGGCACCGCGGCGACAGGAGAAAAACTTTGGAATTTGTGATTTGGTGGTTGAGGGCCCTCTAGATCAGCGGTCGCAAACCTCGATCTCATTTCTCACTAACAGTACAATTGGAACAAAAAAAAGAAAAAAAAAGAAAAAAAAAAAGAACAAACACACGTACATGACCTTTATATAAGTTATCCTTATCGTTATGATATCTACTTGTATATTCATCATCATTGTTAACAAGCAAGTGTCGCCATCATCTTTAATATTCTAATTGTTGTTACTTGTGCTTTATATTTACCTTCATCAATATTTGTACCACTACCGATCTTATTAAGGATAGCCAGTACCATCTAGTATCATTAGTTATTATTATCAGGGCTACAGTTGCTGCTGTCACAATTATCATTATCATTATGGTTGTCATCATTGTTTACTATTACAATGTCTATAAATTATCTATAAACGCTATTAATGTCAGTGTTGTCATCATTATTACTTTTAACGTTACTATTACTAATTCTGTTATCATATCTTACATGATTACCATTAACTTTATACTTTGCTCTATCCTACTGATAACATTGTTATCATAATCATTACCAACATGAACTTTAGTGTCTTTATCGATATAGACATCTCTGGTGTCTCCTGAACGAAAAATAAATTCAGCAAAGTTAGACGTAAAAGAATCGGGAGAATTTTGAAATCCCGAATGAACGCCGACACGAGAGCCAAGCCGATGCGCCGCGACGGAAGAAGCCACGCAAAACCCCCGGAAGTCGAGCCGAAATTTCGTCCTGGGTACCACTACCCCTCCCCCCTCCCTCCCTCTTGCTCCTCTGGTCCTCCAACGATTCAGTCTTGTGTATTTTTTTTATTTATTTATTTTATTATTATTATTATTATTATTTTACCTTAGCATTGTATAATGTTATTCTTTCTCTTCTCTCTACCATTTTTCATTTTTTTTTCTTGTTTCTCTCACACTTTCTTGCTTTCTCTCTTCTCTCTGCATCCCCCACCTATTATCTTTCTCTTTCTCAATCTACGTCTCCCTCTCTCTGCTCTCGCTCTTCCGCTCTCTCTGTTTTTAGTTCCTTATAGCTTTGTTCTCCTGTCTTTCATCTTTTCGTGTTCCTTTTGAGAGAAGGAAAGAGAGAGAGAGAGAGAGAGAGAGAGAGAGAGAGAGAGAGAGAGAGAGAAATACTAGAAAGAACTAGGAAAAGGGAAAGGGCAACAGAGTGAGAGATCGAAAATAGAGCAAGGTTAAACTAACAAGGAAGGAGGAGAGAGAGAGAGAGAGAGAGAGAGAGAGAGAGAGAGAGAGAGAGAGAGAGAGAGAGAGAGAGAGAGAGAGAGAGAGAGAGAGACAGACAGAGAGAGAGAGAGAGCGGGAAAGAGAGAGAGAGAGAGAGAGTAAGAGTAAGAGAGTAAGAGCGAGCGAGAGAGAGAGGGAGAGCGAGAGAGAGAGAGAGAGAGAGAGAGAGAGAGAGAGAGACAGCGAGAGAGAGAGAGAGAGAGAGAGAGAGAGAGAGAGAGAGAGAGAGAGAGAGAACGACAACCCTTCTTCTCCTTGGCATCGGAATCTCCTCGTCCTCCTCCACAAACCTCTCCGAAGACCTCGCCGGAAACCGTAGCCGATCTTCCGAACATATATTTTTTATCCGGACACCCTGCCTAAAATACCGGACGTTTTCGCAAACCGTGACAGATTTCTTTTTTTTTTTTTTTACCCTTTTGTTTTGAGTAATTAGTTTTTTTTTCGTCTTAGTCTCTAAGGAACTTCACATCGACTACCTACGGCCCGCATCCGATGTGTGGTTGGTGATAGCAAGCGCATGCAACCGTAAAATTCCAGCTTCACTCTATATGATGGATTATGCGTTGCAAGCGAGACATACAGGACAGGTGGATTAAGGTGGTTAAGGCAATGAAGAAAGGAGAAGAGGAGGAGGAAGAGGAGGAAAAAGAAGAAGAAGAAGAGGAGGAGGAGGAAAAGGAAGAGGAGGAAAAAAAAGAAGAGGAGGAGGAGGAAGAAGAAGAAGAGGATGAGGGGGAGGATATAGACGAAGAAGAAGAGGATGATGATGATGATGAGGAAGAAGAAGAAGACGAAGAGGAAGAAGAGGAGGAGGAGGAAGAAAAAGACGAAGAAGAGGAGGGAAAGAAGAAGAAAAAGAAGAGTGAACTGCTATGCTTGCTTGCTTTTTGCTCTCGAAAGGAATTCGTTACCTGGCGTTGTTTAGGACTAATGAATACCTAACCACCTTTGACATGTAAAACAACCTAGAAAATAAAGTCGCAGGAGAACACGGGTACTCAGATACAAAGCAGCAAACAATAATAACAATGGGAATGAGAATGTTGATAATATTGATAATAATGAATTAGAAAAATAATGATAATGAGAACAACAATATTGATGATGGTAATAATGATAACGATGACAATATTATTGATAGTGATAATAATGATAATAACTATAATGATAGTTGTAGCAACGATGATGATAATAGTAATAATGCTAATAATAATAATGATAATAATAATGATGATAACAATAATGATAATATAATAATGATAATAATGATAATAATACCTATGATATTGGTAATAACAATAATAATAAAGACAATGATACTAAGAATGATAATAATGGTAATAATGATAAAGGTAATAATACTTATGATATTAGTAATAAAAATAATAATAAAGTCAATAATACAATTGATAATAAGATTAATGATAATAATGATAATGGTAATAACAATAATGATAATAACAACAATAATAATAATGATAATTATAATGGTAACAATAACAATAATGGTAATAATAATGATAATGATAATTATAATAATAACAACAATAATGATAACAATAACAATAAAAACAGCAAACAACAAAAGGTCCCCATCACCTCGGCCTCTGTTCTGACAAGGGAGGAGAGTCAGCAAAGTCCGCGCTTGTGGTCAGCCGGAGAGTGTGCTGACTCTGCTTGCTCGGGACTCAGTGCCAACTTCGGCACGTGTTTTCTCCTTTTTTAGATGCAATTGCAGCCCCTTCGGAACTTGTTTGTCGTTCGGGTTCCATGTTTTTATTTATTTATTTATTACTACTTTTTTTTTAAAGATGAAAAGATGCGCTTAGAAAGTGATGGAGATAACTATATATATTATTGCACAGCAAAAGAAAGTGCGGATTTGAATTTTCATCTATTTAGCATACGCAAATAGACGAATCGACAAGCATAACAATCAACTGCATACGAGAGAGACAGAGTGAGAGATAGATAGATAGATAGACAGGTAGGTAGATTAGGAGAGAGAGATAGAGTGAGAAATAGATAGATAGATAAATAGACAGGTAGGTAGATAAAGAGAGAGAGAGAGAGAGAGCAATATTCTTATTTGCTGATGCTCGCCTTCTTACAATCTAGGCCCGATTCTATATTATATACAAACAAACAATGAGACATAAAGATTCAGAAAATAAAGAATCTTTCGCATAATTCACTAAGTAAAAGCCGTCGCATTGGCTGCGGTCGCCGGCATCCTTGCAATGGCCTCCGTCGGGTGCTCCGCTCCTCTCGTCGCCGGCGCAGACCAGCGGAGGAAAAATGATAATGTATGTTCAGACGAAAGGCAATCATTTCGTTACAAAGGGAAGTCATAATCTAGCCGACTCCTGCGGTTCGGGCGCCATCCATCAGACGCGGTTCCTTCAGTATGTCGTCCGGCAGGCTAAAGGCGTAACTGTTTATTATTATTCATCCCATACTAGCAACTAAGAGGCTGAGGCATCTGTCGATTACCTATTAACTCCATAAGCGTCCATGAATGCATGCGCAGCATTTGCAGCATGCCGTTCCTGTGGAGGAGGCGGAGCTTGGAGCCAGGAATCCTACGCTGGCGCCCTCCCTGCCTCCATACACCGGTCGAGGACATCCTTATCTTGACGTCGTCTCGGGTGCATCGAGGCAGCTCTCTCGCCTGACGAGGAGAGGAACGAGTGCAGCAGGAATGCAAATTAAAGTTTCTATGATGAATATCAATTAAGTTGCAAGAGACCCCGCGAGTTCAGGAAGACCCATACAAGGATATTACGAGGATCGGCTAATTTTCTCTCCGTTCTCCTTCTCTTCGTTCTTATTTTATTCTCTCTTCTGGTTCTGTTTTTATAGATTTCTATTTTTTCCTCGACTCAGACTCTAGACCTTCCGTTTAACCCCTTCGTTGCGAAAGTTTATTTCCATCTCTTCAACTTGTACGTTTTTGTCCTCTTTCTTTCGAAAATAATTATCGACGAATCATCTTCTCCTCTTGTCTTTTCCTCCTCCCTTCCCTCTTTCTCCTCTGCTTTCACCGCTCCCTCTGCCGGTCCAGATTTTCTTTTCCTGCTCTTCGTCTCCGACTGCTCTCCTCGATCACGAGTCCATCAATTTTCTTCGCCATTTTTCATGTCGTTATTCATCCATCATTTGATATAATCTCCTTTCTTCCCCTCCTCCCATTTCTCTTTTCCGCATTACCTCCACCTCTTTCCTTCCTCCCTTTCCTCGTCTTCTCTCCAGCATCCTCCTTTCTTCTTCTTGCTTCATGTCACCTCCTCCTTTTCCTCTTCCTTCTCTTTTTTCTCCCCTCCAACCTCCTATTCATCCGCCACTTTCTTTTCTTTCTCCAGCCTCTCCCTTTTTTTTTCTTCTTCATCTACTTCCTTCCTCCCTCCTTCGTCCTCTTTCCCTCTAACCGCCTCTTCCTCCCGCCTTCCTCCTTCTCCATCCTCCTCTGCCCCTCTTTTTTTCCTCCTTCATCCTCCTTTCTCTCTACCTTCCTACTTTTTCCCATCATTCCTCATTTCTCTTCCTCTTCTGTCTCCAGTTCCTCGTCTCTCTCCTCCTCTATTTAGCCCCTCCTTGTTTCCCTCCCTTCTCCAATCACTCTTCTTTTTCTACTCCTTCCCTTGTCTTCACCTCTTCCCTCCCCTTCCCCTCTACTTTTCCTCCTCCCTCCCTCTCTTCCCCTCCCTTCCCTCCCCCTCAACCCCCCCCTTCCCCCTCTCTCTCCCTCTTCCCCTCCTTCCCCCTTCCCTCCCCCTCTTCTTCCCCTCCTTTCGCCCTCCTTCCTCCCTCCCCCCCACCCTAGCCCCATCCTAACAGGACACTGACCGACCGCCCTGCAAATTGGCGGCCTGCAAGTGCGGACTCTGCCATTTGGGGATTATCCGGGGCTTCGAGAAAGAGCTGAACACTCGAGCTGGACAAAAATTATTCAGGCAACACGCGTAAGAGTTAGGGGGTGGGGATGGGGGTAGAGGGGGGTGGGAAGGGCGAGGGACAGGGGGAGGGGGTGGGAAGGGCGAGGGGCAGGAGGGGGTGGGGGCAGGAGGAAGGGGGGAGGGTGTAGGGGAAGGGCGAAGGGCAGGAGGAAGGGGGGGGAGAAGAGCAAGGGACAGGGAGGAAGGGGAGGGGAGGAGTAGGCGGATGCGAGGATGAGGATAGGAGGGGGGTGTGTGTGATGAGGATGAGGAGGAGAAGGGGACGGGAGGAGAGGGGGGTTATGAGGAGTTTAGGGGGAGGAGGAAATGAGAAGGAGCAGGATTGTGGCGGGGGAAGGGGGATAAGGAGAATGGAAGGGGGGGGGGGGGAGCAAGGAAGAAGAAGAAGAGGAAGCGTGGGGGGATATACGAGGAGGAGGAGGGAAGGGGGAAGTGAGGAGGAGGAGGGAGAGGGGAGGGGTAAAATGGAGGGGGCGGGAGGCTCTCCTCCTTGACCTCTGCCTGCTGCGTTCGTGTCTTGCCGAGGAGAACAGTGGAGAAAATCGAGGGAAATATTTAAAGCTTGTTCTGACGTTAAAGACAGAATTTGCAGCTTGAGGTTGTAATTGATCCTCGCGAATTCCGCTCTATCTTGGGTAGTTATTATCCTTTTTTGTTTTTGTTTTTGGTTTCCGTTGTGATTTTTTTTTTTTTTCAGTTTGCTCATTCTTATCTAACGTCTTACGTATAAGGAGCCGGAGCGGAGTCAGCGTCGGAATGCCGTAATTTCCTGCGCCTCCAACTCAACACGTCTCATTCCGCGAACTGGAGCCACTCCTTCGCCTCCTTCCCGCTCCCCTCGTCGGACGCCCGGGTTCCGACGCCGGGCCCGTCCGACGAACGGCGAGATTCCTGCGCCGGTGCTTG
>NC_091561.1:14154176-14164846 GCF_042767895.1 Penaeus vannamei | reverse complement strand
AGTTAACTGGTACTTTGGGTGGAACGTTTGCTGTTGTGGTTAGAGAGGCCGACGCACGCTGACGAGGTGAGAGATGGGGACGGCGGAGACGGGTTGCGCAGGTGGGCTCTGGCCGAAGGGACCTGTGGGTTGATGTTGTTTTGAGTTGGAGGTTTTTGGGCCTTGGGCATTCTTTCTCTCTCTCTCGCTCTATGTCTCTCTCTCTCGCTCTCTATCTCTCTCTCTCCCTATCTATCTATCTATCTATCTATTTATCTATCTATCAATCTCTATCTATCTATCTATATAACTTTCTATCTATCTATCTACCTTCCTTATTCTCTTTCGGTCATCGCATGAATGCACGACACAGAGTCTAGAAGGGCCATTGGCATAATGAACAAGAATGGAGGGCGACGTTTAGAAGGAGAGAGAGAGAGAGAGAGAGAGAGAGAGAGAGAGAGAAAGAGAAAGAGAAAGAGAAAGAGAAAGAGAGAGAGAGAGAGAGAGAGGAAGACAGCCAAACAAACAAATGGGGACAGAGACAGCTGGAGCAGCACCAAGGGCAATAGCAACAGGTCCTGACTGGGAAGACAGATGCCAAGACGGAGGGGAAAACAATGTCAAAAAACACCCCAATTTACGGCCTCGGGAGCGTTCGGGAAAAGCCATCACTTCAATTATCACGTAGCCGGTCGCACTCCCCAAGAGATGCTCCAATATGCTCCCAGCCACTGAGAAGTATTGACGAGGAATTCCGATATGCTCCTAAATGCCCCCGAGATTCTCCAGGACGAGTCGCCTCAAGAGCCTCAAAGATGCTCCAGGATGCTCTAAGTGGGCCTGAGATGTTGCGAGAATGCTTCATCGCCAGTGTCTAACGGAATCTCGTGTTCAATAAGTATGATATTCCAAATAAGGTCAGGATGTGCCTCGAGCTGTATCAAATCTGCAATTAGTGGTTTTGCGAAAAAAATGCGCAGCAAGTTTCGAATAATTCATATGTCATTGGATTATGTTGCTTTTTTTTCTTTCTTTCTTTCTTTCCTTCCCTCTCTCACTCAAATGGTTCTCATTCTAATTTCTTCGTTCTATTTCCCTTTCTTACTTATTTTTATCGTCCGCCTCTTTTACTCTTTCGCTCAGATTTCCTCTTTAATTTTCCTTCTTTATTTTTACTCTTTATTTCTTTATTTATTTATTACATTTTTTCACCACATTCTTCTTTATCATCATAATCATCAGCCTTTTCTATTTCTTCGTTCATTTGCATAAAAAAGAATCCCAAAGCACAATCCAATCTTTGAGACATTCAAGCCTCAAAAAAAAAAAAAAAAAAATCAAAACAGCTGAAAAATGAACAACGACTTAGATCAAACATAAAGAAAAATGAAGAGAACAAAGCAATCAGCAGTATACCATGGATAATAGCCGAGCCGCGGAGCCAGACCTCTCCCTTATAGAATTTACAAGAGGCAGCACAATCATTTTATCGCGATTTATATAAAACGCCGGCCATTCCTATTCACTTCCCCGGCCGTAAAGCAAGGCACTGAATCACACGCAGACTACCCTTGACAACGAGGATTAAAAGGGACGTGGTCTATGATAGCAGTTTTGGGATGAACGGTATGTGAAGGCTATTTATGTGCCGTGGCTCTGCGTCTCTCGGCATAAATGTAGATACCGCACATGCACAAGCATTGCTAAATACATGAGTTCGTAGGTTTGTGTATATGTGTGTGTATATAGAGAGATAAATAGATAGAAAAGTAGGTAGATAAATAGATAGTAGATGTAGATACAGATAGATAGATACTTTTATATATAGAGATAGATATAGATAGATATTTAGACAGGCATAAAGACAGATGAATAGATATATAGATAGATAACAGACAGACAAAGAGACAGATAAATATAGATAGACACAGACATAGATATGAATACGTAAGTATGCCTCTATGACCGCAGACTTTCCCATTTTCTCTCTTTTACTCGCCTATCTCCCTTAACTTTTTCTCATCATCCATTTTTTTTTCTAATTCCTTCTTTTCTTCCATTTTCTTCTTCATCCCTTCCCCGGACGATTAATCAGGACGGAATTAATGATTCTCGGAAGACAAATGCCTCCCAAGAGCATCGCTGCCCGATTATACGTTGCCGAAGAGACAAATAACTGCAGGTTGAAAAATACGGAGAAAGAGAGAGATGGGAGAGGGAGAGGAGGGGGAGGGAGGGAGGGAGGGAGGGAGGGAGGGAGGGAGGGAGGGAGGAGAGGGAGGAGAGGAGAGAGAGAGAGAGAGAGAGAGAGAGAGAGAGAGGGAGGAGGAGGGAGGGAGGAGGAGAGAGAGAGAGAGAGAGAGAGAGAGAGAGAGAGAGAGAGAGAGAGAGAGAGAGAGAGAGAGAGAGAGAGAGGAGGGAGGGAGGGAGGGAGGGAGGGAGGGGAGAGAGATAGAGGGGGAGGAGGGAGGGAATAGAGAGATAGAAAAGGGAGAGGGAAAGCGAGAGAGAGAGAGAGAGAGGAATGGAAAAGAGAGAGAGAGGCCGAGGAAATTTAGCAAAGAAAACAAAAGAGAGAGAAGGGAAGGCAAAGAAAGAGAGGAATGAAAAAGAAGGAGAAAAAAACGAGGGCATTTAGCAAAGAAAACAAACATAAAGAAAAGAGACAGAGGGGGGAGGGTTGGGGGAGAATGAGCAATCTAAAAACTAATTTACGACATTAAACCCCTTATCATTTTGACGCGTCCACCACTCACAACGGCCCATGTTATGCTTTTTCTCTCTCTTTCTTTTTTTTTTTTTTGAGAGAGAGAGGGAGGGAGAGAGAGAGAGAGAGAGAGAGAGAGAAAGAGAGAGAGAGAGAGAGAGAGAGAGAGAGAGTGACAGAGAGAGCGAGAGAGAGAGAGAGACAGAGAGAGAGAGAGAGAGAGACAGACAGAGACAGACAGACAGACAGAGACAGAGTGAGGGGTAGTTCTGTAGTAATGCAACAAGTGGCAATAACATAACAAAAGTGATAAAAGAATAAATAAATAAAAATAAAATAGACCAAAAACAGGCAAATAATTGCTATATCTTTTTGGAATTCCAGTGCCTATTACAGGTGCACTTAAAAAAAAAAACTAATATAAGAGATATTATTCAACACAAAATAGTTAACTTTCTTGTGTCTCATATTGTTGTCTAATTAATGTTCTAGATTCTGTTACTGCTTTCACTGTCATTGTTATTATTTCATTATGATTATTGTATTATTTATTATCATTATCATTATCATTATCATTATTTTCATTATTACTGTTGTCATTACCATTATCATTACTATTATCATTATCATTATCACTGATTATTACCATCATCATCAGTGTTATTGCCATTGTTATTGTTACTATTATTACCATTATCATTATCAACATCATTATAATTGCTTTTATTTTTATCAGTATTATCATTGATATTATCAAATGTGGTAGCATTAAGTTTCATCATTATTATTATTTTCATTATCATATTATGAGCATTGTTATCTTTATCATCCACATCATTACTGTTATCCTCATCCTCATTTTTATTATTATTAATAGTATCAACATTATTGCAGCTGTTATTATTATTGGCATTAAACCTATCCTTCGAATTATAATTATTTTTATGAACTTCCTTATTATTACCATTTGTATTAGCATTATTATTATTATTATTATCGTTACTACTACTGCTGATATTAATACTTCTCCCGTCAATATCATTTAAAATGATTTATCATCATTATGATTTCTGCAACTAGTACAACTATTACCTTTAATCATAATCACCACCATAACGATAATCATTATTAGTCTTGTTATCTTAACCATCATCATCTAACAGGGAACTGAACATATTCTTATCAGAAGAATATCAGTACCATGTTTTGTTGTTGTTGTTGTTGTTGTTTTTCTTTATTTATTCATTTATTTTTTCTAAGTCATCTTCAGCGTATAGTGATGATTTAGATTGTTAGCTCACATCATTAAAAAATGCTGTTTCTTCATACTGATGATACAAACTGTTAGCTCAGATTATTAGTCGATTGTGCTTTTTATATTGTTAGCTCAAGCTGTTAGTTCTAGCAGATAATGCAGATTGTGTATTTTTAGTTTAATATGTTGAATTTTATTTTTATTCCTGCAGCTGATTCAGACTCTGATTCAGACTCTTCGTTCACTTACTTCAGAAAGTTATTTCTTAAATTTACTGTAATCTGTTACCAAAACAGTTTTCGATTAAATTAGATTAAACATGCAATAGGTAATCAACAGATGAATGAAACAGCTCGACCATATTAGAAATAATAAAAGAGATTTGCGCATATAAACATAAAAAAATACTAGTGCATTTCAGTGTTTATTTGGCTGAACATTCTCTCACTGACGTGGTATAACCTGTCTGAACACGGGTCAGCAAGGGTAATTGCAAAGGTGTCGACATCAGACTGAAAGAGCAACCGTGTAAGCAAAATAAACTCTGCCAAAGTCGAGGTCGGAACAAACAACAAATTCATGGTGAAGCTCAGGTAAAAGAAAGTACAAATAATTGATGCTTTGGGACAAGTTTATGGAGAGAGTAACCCAAAGAAATCAGCCGTTTACAAGTGGATAACTCGTTTTACAAATGGACAGGAGATTAAACAAGTTGATATTCGCAGTGTTTGGCCGTCCCCGTCAGCTTGCCAAGAACAAATCAATCTTCTCGCTCTAATTGAAGAGCATCGGAAAATGACAACAGAAGCATCCCGGGCGGTTCAGTTTAAACTATTCTAGGCAGAGGCGTTGGGGTGAGCAGACCATCTGCTCGATGAGTCTCCGAGCCGTTGCGCCCAGACCATCGACCAACAAGGGCAGATCTTTCAACAAAAATCCTAAACAAATAGGATCAAGATACTGAAGGGCTTTCGATGCATCCGTAACAGGGAACGAAGCCAGGCTCAATCTGTATGATCCGGAGAACGAAACGCAACCGAAGAAATGGCTACATAGTGTAAGAAGACTAATCAAAGCACGGCCAGAGCAGTCAGGAGCAAATGTGTAGACACATTCACATTCTGAAGTTTATTTTGAGAAAGATGGCGAACACATTATCAGAAAAAACGCTCAGGAGAGATTAATAAGCGCGATATTTATCACCACGACAATGCGGTCTCTCACGCCCGTGCCAGTCACGTTTCGATGGGGAAAATCCCTCGGTACCGTCCTTGCATTCCGTTTTCTTTCTGCCTCTGGTATGGTTTAAGGATTAATCAAAATCTACTTCTTTTCCTTTAATTGATAAATGTGAATAAGTCTGTTTTGAAATGGATTAAGTCAAAAGACATTTCTTACAAACGTTGTTTTGACTTAGATGAAGCTTATGTTGAAGAATAAGATTCATGGCTTCCACGGTTTATAACTATGTCTCAGAAATAGCAAATGGTGTATGAAAAAATGTCACAGCAAATGGAACCAACTTGACCAGTCGCAGAGAAATGTTAGTTTGCAAGGTCATTTCGCCACAGGGTTAAATACGGTACCCGACGTACACAAAGACCTTTTCGACCGAAGGTAAACAACAGTTGTACGGGTGTCGTAGTCATTTTTTTTTCATCATATTAGAAAGAGTAAGGAAAGGGGAGCGAATGGAGACGTACAAAAAAGAAGAGAAAGGCAAGAGAAGAGAGAGAGAGAGAGAGAGATTTTGAAATGTTGGACACCAAAGTACCAATTACGAGGAGACTCTCGCCTTTCTTGTCTCTCTCTCTCTCTCTCTCTCTCTCTCTCTCTCTCTCTCTCTCTCTCTCTCTCTCTCTCTCTCTCTCTCTCTCTCTCTCCTCCCTACCCCCATCCTTCCCTTCCTCCCTCTATATCTACTTACGTATCTACCTCCTTCCCTCCCTCCCTCCCTTTCACCTTCTTTCCCTCGCTCCTTCCCTCCCTCCTCTCTCTCCGGAGTGCCACTTCCCCCCCCCCCCTCCCCCTTCCCACCGCCCCTTCCTTCCTCCTTGCTCTCCTTTTGCAGGCCTTTCTTAATCCTCCTGGCGGCCGTCGCGCATACTAATTCACTGAAACTAAATTAGGTGACCTGATTCCCGGGCCAAGGCATGCTGGTTTATCTTTTATATTTAATCACATCTACACTCATTCTCTTGTTTAATTTCTCTCCCTACCCTCTTTCTCCTTCCTTGTTCTTCCTTTGCATACTAATTAACTGAAGCTAAATTGGGTGATTCTGATTCACAGGCTTAGGTACGCGGTTTCAGCTTTGGTGTATATTTATCTATAATATTTTCTTTTATTTCGTATGTATGCGTGGCTTTTCAAATAAACTTTACGTGTGAACTTGAGATTTTGAAACAACATCAGATAGTAATGATTTTAACACAAAAGTACAGGAATTTTAGCTATTATTGTTATCATTATCATTGTCATTATCCTTATCATTCTTATCATTGTTGTTATTATTTTTATTATCATCATGATTGTTTTCACTATTATTATAATTTTTGTTATTACTGTTATCATTACTATTATTACCACATCATTTTTATTATTATTATTATTGTTATTATTATCATTTAAGCATCATCATTATTTTCATTATTTTTATCATTATTGTTATTATCATTATTATCATCATCATTATTATCATTATCATTGTTATTATTATCTTTCCTATTATTGTTATTATTATTATCATTACTATTATCGTTATTATCATCATCATAAACATTATCATTATCATTATTATCATATTTTCATCTGCATGATTGCTCTTATCATTTTATTAGCGTTTTCATTAATATTATTTACCATTATCATTGTTATTACTATAATTTTCATTTCAATATATTGATTATTAGTATATCATTGTTATCATTATTGTCATTATTATCATCATTGTTTTAATTGAATTCATGACTATTGGTACAATCTTCAATACTGTTATCATTATCATTATTATCAAGACCATCGTCAGGGGTATTATTATTATCATAATTACTTTTATCGCTATCATTATTGTTATTCTATGATTATCACTGCTTGTTGATATTATTATCATTGTCATTATCATTTTCATCATCGACTTTTATTATCATTTTTTTATAATATCATTATCATCGTCATAACTGCCGTCATCATTATTGTTTTAACCTTTATTATCATAATTAATATCATTACTATTGTTTTTATTACTTTTATTATTATAATTATTGTCTTTATTATTATAATTATTGTCTTTATTATTGTTGTTATTATTATTATTGTTATTATTATTACTATCGGTATCAGACACACGCACACTCACTCAATCATTATTATTGATACTATCATTATTATCATTATTGTTATATATTATCATTTTCTCATCGCCATTCTTATCATAATCATTAGCATTTTCATTGTCGATAGCATTATCAATACAATTGCTACTATCATTGTTATTGTTATTGTCCTTATTTTTTACTACTTATATTAAAATTTTATTCGTGTTTCGTCCGTTTGCGCGGGGTATCTATAATTTAGATACTCATTTTCACTTGTTATTGTTATCTCTATTTTCACTATCATCACCAATTTCTTTATTTCCAACATTTTTATCATTGGTGCTATCGTGACTTTCAATATTATCGTCATTATTATTACCATTATGATTTTCATTTTCATTATTTGTTATGACTATTAAAATTAGCATTATTATTGTTATTGTTACAATCATTATTATTGTTGTGGTTATTGTTATCGTAATGATTATTGTTACTATAAGCTGAATAATTATAGTTATTATCATTATCATGATTATGATTTTATCATTAATACCTGTTATAATCAATATTACCGTTGTCATTATTATAATGTTTTTTTATAATGATGGTGATAATAATCGTAATAATGATGATGATAATAACAGTGATAATAATAATCATAATGATAATCATAATAACAATCATAGTAATAACAATGATAATGATAATCATCATAATTATGATAATAATAATCATAATAACTATGATGATGATAATCATAATAATTATGATAATATTATTATCATAATTATTGTTATCAAGGCTTATATTATCATCGTCATTATTGTTATTATCATATTTATTTCATCATTATTATCATTATCATTATTATTATTATTATTATCATTGTTATTATTATTATTATTACTGTTATTATTATTACTATTATTATTATTATTATCATTATTATTTTCATAATCTCACTATTACTATCATTATCATTATTATGGTTCTCATTATCATAATCATTATCATTATTGATATCATCATTATCATTATTATTTATTAACTTTATTTTTATGATTATTATTAATATGACCATTGCTGTTATAATGATATTAATCATAATCATAGTTATTGTTATCATTATTATCATCTGTTATTATCATTATCATTATCATCATCTATTATTATCATTATTATAATAATAATTTGATTATCATTACTATTGTTATTATCATCAATGTTATTATTAGTGTTAGCATTAATATTATCATTATTAAAGTAATACTTTTTCATTCTTTCTATTATTATGATTACTTATCATTATTATTACTATTGATATATATCATTATCATCCTTATCATTGTCATCATTACCATTATATATATCATCATTATAACTCTCATCATTATTGTTAAAAATATTACCATTAATGTTTTTATCATTACCATCATTATCATCATCAATTTTTCTGTTGTAGTTCTTATCCATTACTATTACTAATAATCAATAATTTCTATCATAATCATTATCATTTCTATTATTCCTATCCTTATCACCATCATTGTAATTATCATTATCACCATCATTGGAATTATCATTATCACCATCATTGTAATTATCATTTTCCTCCTATTTCTATTTTTTTCCATCTTCCTAATCCTCTTTAACATACTACACCGCCTTATAAAGCACTATGAACTGAAATGACACTAATAAATCATTCGAAGGCAGTCAAGCTTATCGACAGCCCATGTACCCCTATCACCGCCGTAATCGCAACGCCCATGGGTCCGGCATCACGCCCACGGCCCAAGCCTCACGAATAGAGACTTAGAATTAACATAATTAACATATGGCGATAGTGTGGAGGCCGTGGAGAGAACATGGTCGCGATACAGAAGTACAAGGATAGTCTGTCTCTCCCTTTCTCTGTTTATCTGTTTATCTATCTATCAGTCTGTCTGTCTATATCTATATCTATCTATCCATTTATATATCTATATCTATTTATCTCTCTCTATCCATCAATATATAAATGAATATACATATGAATATGTATGTATTTATGTGCATGTATATATATGTGAGTGTGTGTGTGTGTGTGCATATACATATACATATATATATATATATATATATATATATATATATATATATATATATATATATATATATATATATATATATATATATATATATATACATACCAATCTTGCAGACCTGCGTTCAATCCCATGCCCGGCCAGTGAATGGCAACCCCAGCCGTTCCTTGCACACAGGGGGAGATTTGGGCAAAATAAAACAGACAGTATGTCACAACAAAGAATATTCATTGTAGCAAATGGAATTAAAAAAAAATAATAATAATAATAGATAAATATATATATATATATATATATATATATATATATATATATATATATATATATATATATATATATATATTTATATATATGTATATATATATATATATATATATATATATATATATATATATATATATATATATATATATATATATGTATATATATGTATATATAATATATATATATATATATATATATATATATATATATATATATATATATATATATATGTATATATATATATATATATATATATATATATATATATATATATATATATATATATATATATATATATATATATATATATATATATATATATATATATTTATATGTATTATGTGTGTGTCTATGTGTGAGACAACACAATCTACATAAGTTTTCTTTATTTTCACTCTTTGTTCTGTCTTTCTTCCACTTTCGTTTCCCTTACTCCCCTCTATCTTAACATTCAACGTTATCTATTCATTTTTCTTATTCATTTTTTTCTCTTTTTTTACCCTTTTCCTCCTCTTTCAGCTTTCTTTACCCTTCTTTCCCTCTCTATCCTCTTTCCACCTTTTTTCCCTTATCTGTCCCCTTCCACCCTTTTTTTCTCTATCCCTCCTTTTTCCCCCCTTTTTCAATCTTCTTTTCTTTCCCACCACTGAATTTTCCCCCCTTTTTCCTTTCTTTTTTCCTCCCTTTCCTTCTCCCTTCCCTTCCATTCACCCCTTTTCCCTCCCTAAACCCCTCCCCTTTCCCTTTCCTCTGTCCTCTCACTCCTCCTTCCCTCCCTCTCTCCTTCTCCCCCTCCCCCCTTTTCCCTTTTTCACCCTCTTCCTGCTCTCCCTCCCTCCTTCCTCTTCTCTCTCCCTCCCTCCTTCCCTCTTCCTTCTCTCCCTCCTCATTTCCTTTTCCTTCCCTATCTTCTTTTCACTTCCCCCTTTCCCTTTCCCTTTTCCTCTGTCCTTCTCTCCTTCCTTCCCTCTGTCCTTCTCTCCTTCCTTCCCTCTGTCCTTCTCTCCCTCCTTCCCTCCTTCCTTTCCTCTGCCCTTTTTCCTCTCCCTTCCCCTCTG
>NC_091561.1:14136676-14144176 GCF_042767895.1 Penaeus vannamei | reverse complement strand
CGATTAGGCCTGTGTCCTGCAGTCCAGGCTGCGGGAGGGCATGCCTCGGCGGGCCTTGAGGGAGGTCCCACGGGAACGCCGAGTTCCGCCCCCGATTTACTTCTACTTAGATCTGGAACTGTGATCCAGGATGAGATCCCGTGGTGCCTGCAGTCCCTGCCCAGCATGTGAGGGCCTCGCAAGATGGGCACGTCCTGTGGGGCTGTGGTTTCCCAGAAGGCAACTCTGGTGGCAAAGACATCTCGAATTTCCTGCTGATGTCGCCTGATCCTCCTCCCATTCACCGCCGCCCATTCACTTTCCTGTCGACGCCGCATAACAGGTCAGGTCCATTAGCTTGTTGATGCATAGGCATGAAACTGGGCAACAATAAGGGCTGACGCCTTATGTACGCATTTGCTGCATTTTCACGAGGTATCCTTTAATGATAGCGCGCCCCTGGGGAGTAGATTGACTGCCGTGGCATTCCGGCGTTCCAGAGGCCGGTCTAAGCTGTGGTAGCTAAAACGAAAATGCATTACTAATAAATGCAGCATTTTGCCGCTATCAATGTTATTGTTTATAACTTCTTTTATTATTGTTATTATCGCCTTGTTATCACCTCTCATATTTGACGTCTGTTATTATTTTCATTATTATTATTGTTAATATCATTATTGTTATCATTATTATTATCATTATTATTATCATTATTATTATCATTATTTTTATCATAATCATCATCATCATCATCATCTGTACGAGTTTTCTTTTAATTGATCTCATAATTCTCTGGTGTGTAATCAGTATTTAGCTTAGAGGGATATAGATAACAAATTTAGCAATTCAGTTTATTTCATTTAGATAATATGACCCACAACCATGCATAATACATATATCACAAATAATGTTCATCTGCAAATCACTATCACATAACAAGCACTGAGAAGCACAATGCATTGGGGTGAAGGGGCGAAGCGAATATGTCAGCCATTGACTAACCTGATGACAAATAATACAAAATGGCTGCAAATAATAATTAAAATCAAAATATGTACTATTGTACCACTGACACAATAAAAAAGAAATATTAAGAAAAAGCAAACACAAAAGCCTCATAATAGAAGTAAAACATAATCACACCTAGAAGGCAAAATGACCGGTCAATTTGAGCACCAGGTGAGGTGGAGGCAGACCTGCTTCATGCAAAGCTTTACAAGAAGACTTGAGGATGTGAATATACAAACTGAAATCAATTTGTGTTAGATATTAGAGAAGAAACACTTATCAACCAATCCATGTTCAAAACTATAGCTTACAGAAATCTCACTTTTTTATAACTTTATATCACCTCATCCTCATCAGCAGTAACAAGCGTATCACCATCATCAACATTATTATTGCTACATTATATGATATTGTTGTTGTTGTTGTTGTTGTTGTTGTTGTTGTTGTTATTATTATTATTATCATTATCATTATTATTATTCCTAACTATTACTATTAGCCTCATCCTCATCATCATCATTATCATTCTCAATATTTTCATTATCATTATCTTCTTTGTCAATATTCTTATAATTATTATTATTATTACGATTATCATTGATATTATCATTATCGTTATTGCCATTGTAATTATTAAGGTTTTCATTATCATCATCGTTATTATTACAATTATTATCCTTATCACCGTCATCATTATATTATCATCCTCATTATTATTATGATTATCATTTTTATTGTTAATATCATTATTATTATCATTATAGTTATCCTTTTGTTATGAATGCCATTATCATTATCAACATTGTCATTTTTTTATCATTATCAATATAATTATTGCTTTGATTATCATTACTATCATTATTACTATTTTCATTGTCTTTATTTTATTACAACTATCACAATTATCATCATCATTATTATTAATATATTTCATCGCATGTTCTTACTTCTCTAAAGTATCCATTTGTCTCTCTTCTCTTCTCCTGTTTCTTCCTTTGTTTCCAAGTAGTGAATCTGAAGGATTTAGAATACGACTGGCTCTTCCTCATATTATGTCAGTAATGCAAACTTATTATACGATAGAGAGATATATATGGAGAGATATATATATATATATATATAGGAAAAAGAGAGAGAGAGAAAAAAAAGTTTTAAATAATTTCTTTCTTATGTTCGTCGACAGGCAATTTGTGCGAGGGTGTAAGAAATGAAACGCAATTTTCTCAAACTGGTCGATAAATAATAGATTTTCGAAGCCGCGTTTCTCTCCCACGCTCTAGTTAGGGGAAAGGTCCGCAATCATTTGGAAAATAGACCTCTCTTTAGGCGCATATTAACTGATTTTTAATACTTCTTTACACCTTTCATGTTTTTAAATCATTTCTATTTCTTCTTTAATTCTTTTTCTTTTTTCCCCACCTTCCTGAAATCACCGGAGAACAAATTAAACGCTTCATCACACGCATTTTAACATAATTATAGACACTTATCACCATCGCCTTTTGATAGAGCGTGATCAGACGTCCAGGATTATGGTAATAAAGGCCACTTAACGAAGCTTCAACAAGGGATGGATGGTTTTAACAGGTACTTTTAACAGGTACGAGCCATGAGCTGGTGAGTTAGAATAGAGATGGGAGAGTGAGATGGGCGGAGAGGAATGGGAGGAGGGAAGAAAGGAGGGGAAGGGATAGGAGGAAGGAGAGACGGGCGGAGGGAGGGCGGTAAAGATAAGGAAGGGGGAACGGAGGGGATGAGAGGGAGGGAAGGAGGGGATGCGGTTGAGGGACACAGAGAGAGAGAGGGAGAGAAGAAGAAGGAGAAGAGAATGGGGTAGATAGAAGGGGAGAGGAATGGGAAGAGAAGGGATTAAGGAAGAGAGAGAGAGAGGGCGGAGAAGGGGGTATAGAGGGATTTAGAACAGGAAGAGGAAGACAGGAGACAGCAAGAGAAATGAGACAGGTGTGAAGTGGCGAGGAAGAGAGAGGGCAGAAGGGGAGAGAGGATAGAGGGAAGGAGGGAGGGGCAGGAAAGAAAGGACAGAGAATGGAGAAAGGAAGGAGGAAAAGAAAAAATGGAAGGAGAGAAACATGGAGGGACGACAGAGGGAAGTCCCGAAAGAACGAGAGAGAGAGGGAGAAAGAAAGGAGGAGAGAGAGAGAGAGAGAGAGGGAAGGAGAGAGAAAGAGAGAGAGATAGAGAAAGAGAGAGACAGACAGACAAAGAGAGACAGAGTGAGAGATAGAAGAGAAAACGAGAGAGAGAGAGAAGAGAAGAGAAAACGAGAGAGAACGGAAAAAGAATAAGTCCCTCTTCCTCCCTCCGCAAAGCCGTCCCCTTGGTATCTCGCGGCCTAGAGCAAGCGCGATACAATGGACGATTCAAATACAACGCATTTTTATTTATCGCCGCTCCGCCTCGTCAGGAAATGTCACGCTTGGGTTGTTGATCCAAATCATCGCCACTCTCTCTTTTTATCTCTCGCCTTGCCTATTCCCTCGTCTGTTCTCTTTCTGTGTGTTGCCTTTTCTTCTCTCTCCATCTCTTGCTTTTCCGCCACCTCCTCCTCCTCTCTTCTTTTTTTTTTCTATCGTCTTCGCTATTCCCTCCTCTCTTTCCTTTCTATCTCTCGCCTTCTCTCTTTTCCCTTTCGGTCTCTCGCATTTTATCCTGCCTCCTCTCTTCTCTTTCTTTCTCACGAATTCTCTCCTCTTCTTTCTATCTCTCGCCTTTCCAATCCCTTCTCTTTTTATCTCTAGCCCTATCTCATCTCTTCCCTTTCTGTCTCTCGACTTTTCTCCTCTTTTCTCTTTCTTTTTGTTGCTTTCTCTCTTCTCTTTCTTTCTCTCGCCTTCTCTCGCCTGTGCTCTTTCAATAACTCGCCTTCTCTTCCTCTTATTTTTTGCATCTATGTATCTTTTTCCCCTTCACTTGTCTCTTTCTTTCTTTCTGTCCCTCTCTCTTCTCTTCTTCTTTCCTCTTTTGTCTCTCTCCTTTTCCTCTTCTCTTTCCTATATATTTTTTTCGGTCTCCTTATGTCCGTCTCTCGCCTTTCTCTCTCTATTTATCTCCCTCATATTTAACCCTCCTTTTTTGTTTTGTTTTTTCTCTCCTCTTCAATCACCTATATCTCTTTTTCCTATCTTCCTATCTCTTTCTTTCTCTCTGCCATTTCTCTCTGTCTCTGTCTCTCTCTCTCTCTCTCTCTCTCTCTCTCTCTCTCTCTCTCTCTCTCTCTCTCTCTCTCTCTCTCTCTCTCTCTCTCTCTCTCTCTCTCTCTCTCTCTCACTCTCTCTCTCTCTCTTTCTTTCTCTCTCTCTGTCTCTCTCTCTTTCTCTTGCAAGAGTAGCAAGAAGGAGTTTAAAGGGAGCAAAAAGAAATGATGGGAAGGAAAGAGATAATGTGCAGGTGGAGAAGAAGAGGAGAAACAGGAGAAATAGAGGAGATATACGGTAGCAGGAAACGGAAAAATTGATAAGAAAGAAAAGAGCAAAATAAGACAGAAAGGAAGAAGAGTGGAGAAGAGGTGAAACAAAGAGGGAATGACAAGAGAGAAGAAAAAGAGATAAGAAAGTAAAAGGGCGAGGAGAAACGAGAGTGGAGAGGAAGTATGAGGAGAAAAGGAGGAAGAAGAGAGAAAGGGGACGGGGAAGGGGAGGGAGGGGGTGGGGTATCTTGTCGAGCTTGATCTGGGGCGTAATTGCAGGAGTGATGTGTTCACAGAAGCTCTCCGCAGCCTCCTCATGCCCCTCCCCCTACTCCTGCTCCTCATCCTACACTTCCTCCCCCTCCTCCTTCCTTCCTCCTCCTTCCTCCAACTTCTACTTTCCTCCTTCCTTCCCTATTCTTTCCTTCCTTTCCTTTTCTTCCTCCTCCTATTTTTCTCCTCTTCCTCTTCTTCTTTCCTCCTCCCCTTCCCTCTCCCTCTCCACTCCCCTCCCTTCTCCCTCCATCCCATCTCCTACCTCCTTCCTCCTTTTCTGATTTCTCCTTCTCTCCTTCCTCCTCCTCCTTCCTCCTCTCCTTCCTTCCTTTTCCTTCCTTCCTTCCTTCTTTCTTCCCTCCTCCTTCCTTTCCTCCTTCCTCCTCTTTCCTTCTTCCTTTTTCTTTCTTCTTCCTATCTTCCTTTTCCTCTTCCTTTCCTTCCTCTTCTTTCCCTTCCTCCTCCTCTTTCTCCCTCCTTCCTCCCTCCCTCTCCTTCCTCCTCCTCCTCCTCCTCCTGCTACTACTCCTATTCCCCTCTCCTCCTCCTCCTCCTCTTCCTCATCCTCCCTTCCTCCCTCCTCCTCCTCCTCATCCTCCCTCCTTCCTTCCTCCTCCCTCCCTTCCTCCTCCTCCCTCCTCCTCCTTCTTTCCTCCTCCTTCCCTCTTCTCCTCCTTCCTCCTCTTCCTCTCCTTCCTCCTTCCTCCTCCTTCCTTCCTTCCCTCCTCTTCCTCCTTTCCTTCCCTCCTCCTCCTCCCTCCTCCTCCCTCCTCTTCTCCTTCCTCCTCCTCTTTCCTCCCTTTCCTCCTCCTCCCCGCAAAAAACGAGAGCCTGACTGGTCGGAGGAGTCGACTGATGCTCCGTCGTCGAGAAAGTTTTTGAGGAGTAATTTCATGAGGCGAGAGGGCATTCTGGTAGCGGTGGTAGCGGTGGTACTGGTGGCGGGTACTAGCGGGTACTAAGAGAGGCGGGAGAGAGAGAGGGAGGAAGCCTTCGTGACCCGTGGCTCGTTGGTATTCAGTCGTTAAAATTAATCTCGTTTCTGTAGCCTCGTTGAAGGATGGCGGACGAGATCTTCCTGGTGTAACCGAGGCTGAAGCGAAGGAGGTTGAGGGGGGGGGGGGAGTTTAGTTCTCAAGGGAGGGGGGAGGGGGGGTTAAGGAGAAGGGGGTGAGAAAGAAAGAGAGGGAAGGAAGGGGGTGGAGAAAGAAGGAGAAAGAGAGATAGTGAGAGAGAGAGAGAGATGTGGAGAGAAAAGAGAGAGAGAGAGAGAGAATCAAACAGACAAGAATATAGAAGAATTCCCTCTTTGTCTCAGAAGGGGGAGGAAGAAAGAGAAAGAGAGAGGGAGAGGGAGAGAGAGAGAGAGAGAGAGAGAGAGAGAGAGAGAGAGAGAGAGAGAGAGAGAGCGAGAGAGAGCGAGAGAGAGAGAGAGCGAGAGAGAGAGAGAGAGAGAGAGAGAGAGAGAGAGAGAGAGAAAGAGAGAGAGAATCAAACAGACAAGAAAATAGAAAATTCCCCTTTTGACTCAGATTTCGCTGTCAACTATGATCTTGATAATTCAATCTTAAGAAATCATCAAGATATATCAAGATCTCATATGGAATTATTTTGTTTTTCCTCAAAACAGAAATTACACGGTTGGGTAGACATAAATAAGGTCCGTTGGGACGTGATCTAACTTTGATTAAAGATACTCATCTCCCTTGTAAATTTCAGCAAAATAGAAAACTTTCATCCTCCGTTCCTCTTCCATTTGCATATTGAGTGTAGATTCATATGTATATCGACACGCAACACTTGGTCATGAATGGATTAGCAAAACAAGTTTAAAGTTTGTGTGTAGCATTTTTAGTCTGTTACAGAAACTTATATATCTGGTGCTTCTTCAGCCTGATGCAGTATCTATGCTCTAGTTCATTATTTGGCATTTCTTATATGCATTTCTTTTATCTTTTAATTTCATTTTCTATCAGGAACCGCATATATGATGTATATATAGAAAGAGCAAAACAAAATCTATATATTTACTATTCACTATAATAATGCTAGTAATGACGATGAAAAAAGAAAGAAAAGATAAATGTTTCAAAAGAAAAATGAATAGATAGAACTGATAACGGTGAAGCAAAATAAGATAGACGAGAAGAAAGGACGAGGACGAAGGAGCAAAAGACGAAAGAAAGAGAGAGAGAGAGAGAGAGAGAAAACAAATATGAAAAGATGAAGGAGAAGAAAAAGCAGAGGAAATGTATCAACCAAGACAACGGTGAACCTTATCACTGCACTTTCGGTTTCACTCCCGTAAGGTCGAGGAACGAGTGCAAAACCAATGGCAGGAACACCCTTCGAGGCCGTCACGCTTATCAGTGGCCTGTCCGAGGGGAGGCATTTTACATAAATGTTGGACTGTTTGTTCATGTTAACTTCCCTTCAAAGGCGATTCCCCGGTTTAATCAGCGCGGCGGCTCGGGTGAAGGAGGTGACGGGGGGGGGGGGAGAGGAGGATAGAAGGAGAAGAGAAGAGGACAGAGGGAGGAGGGAAGAAGGAGAGGAAGGGGAAGAGAAGAGGATAGAGGGAGAGGGAGAACGTGAGGGAAGAAGGAGAGGAAGGAGAAGAGAAGAGGACAGAGGGAGGAGGGAAGAAGGAGAGGAAAGGGAAGAGAAGAGGACAGAAGGAGGAGGGAAGGAGAGGAAGGGGAAGAGAAGAGGATAGAGGGAGGAGGGGAAGAGTAGGGAGGAGAGGAAGGAGAAAAGAAGAGGACAGATGGATGAGGGGAAGAGGAAGGAAGAAGGAGAGGAAGGAGAAA
>NC_091561.1:14121676-14124176 GCF_042767895.1 Penaeus vannamei | reverse complement strand
AGTCATTCTTCGGCAGAATCATGATGCGGCCGTTGTCTTTGGCTACGTGTGTGTGTGCGTGCGTGTGTGTGTGTGTGTGTGTGTGTGTGTGTGTGTGTGTGCACATTTTTTCTTTCTCTCTTGTTAGGGTTTAGAGATAAGACTGAGCGGCGATCGTGGCCAGATGGCTCCCCGCAGCTGGTCATGAGCAGATAAACACACTCACGCTCGAATGATAATCAGGCCGATTGGCGCAATCACCGTCGAAAACTTAAATAAAATATTCTTCCCTTTTTTAACATTTCCCTAATCTTTTCCCCAATCCCATTTCGTCATTTTCTTAAGCATCATCATCATTCTTCCATCTCTCACTCTTTTTTCGTATCTCTTCCTCGATCTTTCGTTTTCTTCCTGACTTTTCGTAACAGCCTTGCCTTACACCCCGTCGCTCTCTCTCTCTCTCTCTCTCTCTCTCTCTCTCTCTCTCTCTCTCTCTCTCTCTCTCTCTCTCTCTCTCTCTCTCTCTCTATATATATATATATATATATATATACATATATATATATATATATATATATGTATATATATATATATATATATACATATATATATATATATACATATATATATATATATATGTATATATATATATATATATATATATATATATATTTAATCTACTTATCTATTTACCTATTTATCTGCCTCTCTCTCTCTCTCTCTCTCTCTCCCTCTTTGGCTCTCTCTCTCTCTCTCTCTCTCTCTCTCTCTCTCTCTCTCTCTCTATATATATAAATATATATATATATATATATATATATATATATATATATATATATACATATAAATACATATATATTTTTATATATCTGTCTATATATATATATATATATATATATATATATATATATATATATATATATATATATATATATATATATATATATATCCCTCTCCCACATCCCCCGAAAAAAAGAGACGAGCCGCCCTCCCGAGTGGCAACCGCAGGGCGAGGGAACAGGTCGCGCGAGGCGTACGACTTCCCTGTCCTTATCAGGTGTATTTTGTCTCGTTTAATTTGTTCCCCTTGTGTCCTTATCAGCAGGTAGCAGGTGGGCCGAGGCTCCGCTTCCCCCAGACAGAGAATGGCTTTCTTTTGTGATAATGTGTTTGTAATTATAAAGCGAGAGTTAGTCATAGTTCACTTTTATGTATATGCATTACACGGACATGCAAGTAAAATATAGAATGTCGTCTTGTTATGTCGGATGCGGTTTGTGTGAAGTGTGCATATGCATGCACGGACTACGCACATGTAAAGATATTCTCGTGCATATATATACACGCACGCTGAAAATAAGATAAGCCCAAACACACACACACACACACGCACACATTTTCTCTCTCTCTCTCTCTCGCACACACACACACACGCACACAGATACACACATGCACACACACAAGCGTACATGTACACTTACACCCCCCCCCCAACACACACACATACATAAACGCACACGTACTTACACACACGTTAACTCACATAACCACACAGATTCACACTCATGCATAAACATTCCGCGATTTTCAGTCACTGTTAACAACTTTGAATACTTTGCGCTGTGAATATTAGCAGTGATCTGCAAGTGCTTTCAGTGCAAATTGCAAGTCTTAACATGTAAATTCTTTGATGCGTTAATGATTGAGAAAAACAGTTCAGTTTTATTTGTCATTTGCCTCTATCACTTTAATGCCTATCAATTATTTCAACATTATGAGAAATAATCATTATCACCACTTTCCTTACGATCAACAGCATTATTTCATTTCCCTTTCTTAAATGCGGGAGTCAGTGTAATTCAGTCATCAAAAGAGTAATAGAAACTCAATCACAATGTAAGGCATATCAAACAGAGCAACAAATAGGTAAATTATGCAATCAACGTGAAATGATTTGGTTATTAAACGCATAAAACAGGCTAAAACTGCCCAAGCACGACTCGGAGACAGAAAATACCTTGAATCTGACGTCGCATTCTGATAGAGCTGTCAGCTGTTCGATATCATATTCAAAGCTGAAAGTAATTATAGGTGTTTTACATTACGGAATCGTGTGTTTCCGACTTTCTCTTGATGTTCTGCCTATTTACGATATTCGGTGTGATTTTAGAGCAGGTATGTAAATTGCGATCTTGGGAACGAGAGATGTTATATCAGTTTTATGGACTATAATGTTCTCGACTCGATCATTATACTTAATTATCTGGGTATAAAGTCTTTTTTCTGTCTCTCGTTGCTTTTTCTTGTTATTTCATTTTTCTTGCTTTCTTCTTTTGATATGTTTTTTTTTATTTTGTATTTTGTCAATCCTACATTTTTTCTGTAGATGCAGTACAAACCTACATTTTTTTGTTCTTTCGATTAAAAAAGGTTGTAAACTCTTGATTTGAGTGTACATCTTCACACTACTAGCACACACATTCACACACTCAGACACGCACACACACACACATACATACAC
>NC_091561.1:14079176-14081676 GCF_042767895.1 Penaeus vannamei | reverse complement strand
CGCCCTGAACTCGGCAATTACCTTTTGTCCAAGCACGGCAACCTCATCTGAACGAAGGCATAAAAAAGAAAAGAAAAGTGAAGAGGAAAAGAAAAAAAGATGAAGAAGCAAGAGAGGTTTGTGAGAGGAAATGATGCTTATACAATTTCTGTGACTAATATTTTTTTGCTATTACCATTAGTGTTCCTGCTACTAATAATAGCAATGCAAATTGTAATAAAAGTAACTTCAGTGGCAGTAGAAATAATACTTATTGTCTTAATCAATTCAGGATGATCTAGAGAGTAGTAACGATCTTGATAATAAATATAATGACAATGAAAGATGATGACAAAAATGAAAGTAAAAATATGAATTAAAGATTCGACAACAATGACAGTGACACACGAATAGCATGATGAAAATACATAATGCCTAAACAAACAATTATGTCAATGATAACAGTTATGATTAGAATAAAGATGATGTTAGTAATACTACCTCTGCTACTACTAACATTACTAATAACATTGCTAATAATAATAAAATTCATGATAACGATGATCATGACAATAACATAATAAGATAATATAATGAAATATGAAAGGGTGATATTATTGCCATTGTTATTATTATTATCATCATCATTATTAACATAATTATTACCATTACTATTATCATTATTAATAAAACTATAATCATTACCATCAATATCATTCTTATTCCATTATTACATTATTTCGTTATTATCATAATTATTATCATCATTATTACCATTATTATTACTATCATTATTATTGTTATTATAATTATTATTGTTGTCATTATTATTATCATTATAATAATAATAATAATAATTATTATTATTATTATTATTATTATTATTATTATTATTATTATTATTATTATTCTCATTTTTATTATTATTATTATTATTATTATTATTATTATTATTATTATAATTATTATCATTATTATTATTATCATTATCACTGTTATCATTATCATTACTATCATCATAATTATTAATATTATTATCATTATTATTATCATCATCATCACTGTTATAATAATAATAATAATAATAATAATAATAATGATAATAATGATAATAATAATAATAATTATTATTATTATTATTATTATTATTATTATTATTATTATTATTATTATTATTAATATTATCATTATTGTTATTAATATTATTATCATCATTATTATTGTTATTATCATTATTACTACTACTACTACTACTACTACTACTACTACTATTACTATTATCATCATCATCATCATTGTTATAATTATCATTATCATTGTGATTATTATTATTATTATTGTTGTTGTTGTTGTTGTTGTTATTAATATCATTATCATTTTTATTATTATTATCATTATCATTGCTATTATTATTGTTATTGTTTTTATAATAAATAATATCATTGCTATTATCATCATTGTCATTATCATTACCATTATTATTATTATCATTATTTTCATTATCATTAGTATTATCATTATTGTCATTATCAATATGTTTGTTGTTGTTTTTAATACTTTTGTAATTATTATAATTATTATTGATATTTTTGTTCTCATTAATCATTATTATTCTTGTAGTTATTGTCATTTTCATTATAATCATCTTTATCATCATACTTCTATTAATAAAATAATAATAATAACTCTGATAATACTAATAACAGTGATAATGATAATGACGACACTGGTGCCATAAAAAACAATAACATTAAGATGATGTTGATAATAATGATCTATAAAAAAGTAATAAACAAACATTAGAATAACGACAACGTTAACAATAACAATAATAATAATCAAAGCAATGATATAGATAATGACGATGACACTGATATTGATAATGATACTAATGATAATTATTAATGATCATTTCAGTATAAAAGTGATAAAAATAATATTGATATTTATTACTGTCAATAGAATTATTTTTTATGGATATTACTGTCGTTAATATTTCTATTACTGTTATTACAACCATTACTGTGATTCTTGTTACCACTGTTATCAATATCATTTTCATCGCTGTTATATTTATATTATTATCGTTATTTTCTTTATTTATTTTCAATATTATCCTTATCATGATTCTTAGTATGATTATTGTTATGTTATAATATTTATAATAATTGTTTTCATTATTATAATTATCATCGTTATTATTCCTACCATTACTATTGTCATAATCTATTTTTTTCGAAATATTATTTTTATTGTTATCAAGATCATCATTATTTTCTATCATCATTTCATTATGATCATCATTGTCATTATCACCATTATTATCATCGCTATGATCATCATTGTCATTATCACCATTATTATCATCGCTATGATCATCATCATCATAATTACTTCTTTTATCAATATTTTCATTATCATTAGTATTATCATTATCATCATTAATATTATCATTAGTATTATCATTATTATCATTATGGCTGTTGTTGTTGTTTTGTCGCTATGGTTATTATCATTACTA
>NC_091561.1:14061676-14066676 GCF_042767895.1 Penaeus vannamei | reverse complement strand
TTGTTATTATTATGATTATCATTATCATCATAATTATCATTGTTATCATCCTTATCATCATTATCAATTGTCGTAGTAGTTGTAGTAGTATCATTACAATTATTTTCATTATAATTTTTATTTCTTATTTTCACATTGTTCACATCTTTAAATGTTTAATCTTATTTTTGTTAATATTACCATTATCATTATCAATATTACTATTAACGAGTGTAGCAATAGTACTAATAGTGATATTGTTATTATTACTCATATTATCTTTAATGGCATCGCTTTAATATTTCCTATTAATATTATTATTGTTATCAATGCTATTACTGTTATCATTATCAATATCATTATTATAATTTTATTATTATTATCATTTTTATCATTATCAATATTGTTATTATTATTATCATTATTATTATTATTATTATCATTATTATTATTATTATTATTATTATTATTATTATTATTATTATTATCATTATTATTGTTATCATCATTATCATTATTATTATCATTGTTATCATTCCTATTTTTACCATCATTATCATTACTATCATCATCGCAATCATTTTAACCATCTTTATTACCATTATAATTATTTTTTTCATTGTAGATAAGATCATTATTATAATTGTTATGGACATTAATACCATATATATAATTTTACCGTCCTTATTGTTGCTCTTACCATTAATAATATTACTGATATCATCTTTTTTTATTTTTTATTAGTACTATCACTATTTCTCCCATCACGATCGCCCATATTATCATCATCATTACTATAATCAACATCGCCTTTATCATCGACAATATTTATGATAATTATAATAATAACAACAGCAAAGATAATGATAATAATAATCTTTATTTCTAATTTACCCTTTTTATCATTACAGTGGTTTTACAATGTATATTATCATTTATAGTACTATCACTCTTATTATACACAACATCAGCATAGATATCAAATTATATAAAGGCAAATCTATACAAATAGCGGGAGGAGAAAAGGTCAACAATACACCTGAAAATCCTGAAGTCCAAAGGTTAGCAAGGTCAAGAAAGGTCAAATATAAAGGGTATTCTGCAAGAGGGAAAGGAGGAGAGTGAATCAATCTCAACGCAAATTGATTTATTTTTTCGAATCAAAAGGAAAGTGAAATACTGCAGAGGTCAGTGGAAGAGATCCGATGTACACAAGCAAAAACAAGCTGCTGTACTGCCTCCGCTGCCAAAAATGATAATAATTGATTTGGTAATAATGATAATGCGGATACTGTTGGTAGCAATGGCGATTATCATAATGGCAACGGTACTAAGGATAAGGAAAGTGATAGCGATAATAAAGAAAATAATATATATATTTTTTTAAATGACAACAATGATGTAAGTAATAACGTCAATGATGATGATGATGATGACGATGATAATGATAACAATTAGAGTAATCATAATTTGTGTCATTATCATCATTATTTTTATTATTATTATCATTATTAATGTTGTTATCATCATTATTATTATTACTATAATTGTTATTATTATTTCTATTATTATCATTATCATTAGTGTTATTATTATCATTACCATCTTTATTATTTTAGTTATTGTTATCAATTTCCATTGTTGTGATTGTTAATTTTATTCTAATTTCATTATTATTATTATATTTATTACTATTGTTATTATTATTATTATTATCATCATCATTATTAGCATTTTCATAATCATTATCATTATTAGTAGTAGTATCATTAGCATTAATTACCATTAATAAGGACGCTAATGATAATAGTGATAATGATAATAATTGTAATGATAATAATAGACACGATTATAATCATATTAATAATAATATTTTAGAATAATGATAGTAATAATAATGAAAATAATAGTAATGGTGACTATAGTGATAATGATAATGAAAATATTATTGCTTCTACTACTGGTAATGATAATGATAATGATAATAATTCAAGTAATACTACAACTAGTAGTGATTATAATAATTATCATTATAATAACAATTATTATTATAACAACAACAATGATAATAATGATAATAACAATGATGATAATGATAGCAATATTAGTAATAATAATAATAATGATAATAATAATAATAACAATAATACCCATGATAATGATAATGATGATAATATTACAAATAATGATAACAATAATGATGATAATATTGCAAATAACGATAACAATAATGATGATAATATTCAAATAATGATAATGATAATAATGGTTAAAATGATAATGATAATAATCATAATAATGATAACGACAACAACTACAAAAACAGTTATGATAAGATTAGGATAATAAAGATGATAATGGTAATGATGATAATGATAGTGATGATGATAATAATGACAATAACAATAATAATGACGTTAATAACAGAAACGATAATAATAATAAGCATTGAAATAATGATGTTGATAACTATAATGATGATAATGATATCGATATTGATAAGGATAATGATACCATAATAAATGTGCATTATGATTATCATTACGTTTTGACATTATTATCATCACTATCATTACTTTTTTATTGTTATTATCATTATTATCATTATCATTATTATTATCATCTTCATTATTGTCATTGTTATCATTATGTTGATGATGATTATGGATATTATAATTATCATTATTATTATTATCATTATCATTATTACTATCATTGCTCTTAATATTGTTATTATTGTCATCATTATTATTAACATTATTATCTTTGTTCAAAAATAATAATGAGAATAATCAAAATATATATTATGATCATAACAGCTATAAAAGTTATTGCAGAAATGATAATAACAATAACAATAACAATAATAATAACAATAAGAACAACAATAATGATAATAAAAAAAAAATATGACAATAATACTGACCGTAATGATATCATCGCGATAATTGATTATAGCTGAAAGACTATTTTATCATCGTTATTACTATCATTGTTATTACAAGTGTTAGAATGCTCGGCATCGATTTCAATAATTTGTGTGTGTCTGACCTATAAGAATTCATATATTTGGAAAGCTTTCAGACAAAAAGAGAAGACACACAAGCGCACATCCAGACACACGCACACACGCAAATACACACACACACACACACACACACACAAACGCACATACACGTCCACAACCTCACCCACACAAGCCTCATGCAGTCAGATAAACAAGAAGTCAAAGAATTGCAATTATCAGCTTTAAGTCTTCCTGGGCGAGATAGAAAGAGGCGGTAGCAAAAAAGAAGTGCAAAAAATGCCATTAAATATGATAAGTGTATATTGATCAAAAAGAGGTCAGAAAGGGTTAACGAATTTTGCGATGGAATGAACTTTTTTTTATCATCGTTTTTTTTTTTCTTCTTTTTTTTTTTTTTTAGAGGGAAGCGGAACTGGTTTAAGATCTGGTAAGTGACGAGAGATGAAAGGAGGGAAGGAAAAGTGAAAAAAAGGAGAGAGAAAATAAGGGATAAATTTGTAAGTCATGGATAATAAGCGAGGAAGGAACGAGTGGTGAAAGTGAAAAAAGAAAGTAAAAGAGAAATAAAGAAACCGTTAATAAAACCAGGCCAAGTAGAAAAAAGCAGGAACAGAACTTACAAATGTGAAAAAGGAAGAGAAAAAGAATAACAAGACCAGAAACTAAAATAGAAGAAACGACGAATGTGGAATATTATGGTAACAATAAATGAGAAAAAGAAATACAGATAATCGTGACGAGATAAAAAGAAAATGAAAATGAAAATTTGAAATTAGAGAATAGTTGTTAAGAAACAGATACGGAGAAGGAGAAATTGCGAAGAAGATGAATATGAATTTGACAAATACAAATGTGACAAGATAAACGAACATAACATGGAAAACAGAAACAAGATAAATCGAGTGACAAGGATAAAAATCAAGAAGAGAGAACAAGAGAAAAACAGCTGTAAGAGCGAATAGAGACATGGGAGGCGAAGAGAGAAAGAAAGGAGAAGGGAAAAAGAGCAAGAAAGCACAAGCGAATGAAATAAACTATGAATAGATGACAAAGAAGCAAAGACAGAGAAACCGGACTCAAGGAGGAAAAGACTTCAGAGAAAACAAAGAAAGAATGGAAGAAGAGAACAAGAAAGGTGATGAAAGGAGAGGAAAAGAGAACAAGGAACATCAAACACAAACAAAATGGGAGAGAGCAACAAAAAAATAAGCGAAAAGATTATAGTAAAAAAGTGATGGAAAACGACCAACAAAGAAAAGACGAAGAGAAGAAGAAGAAAAAAAAATTGGACGACGATATAAAAGAGAAGAGGAAAAGAGAACGAGAAAGAGCAGGCGAAGAGCAAGCGAGGAAGGAGAGGCGAAGAGAGCAAGCGAGAATAAAGCTGAGGTGAAGGGGCAATCGATTCACGTTTAATGCTTCTTTTCCCGAGAGAGCGCTCTTATTTATGGCCTTCGTCGGACGCGCCAAACAAACAAAGATTTACAACCGACCATTTCGAGCTCGGGAACGCCAAGATTATTCAATATTGGACGCTGAAACTCGCCTCCAGTGCAGTTCATAATCCCATTCGGGTTTCTGGGCTGTTTCAGTATTCGTTTTCTTGTTTTTTTTCCCTTCCAGATTTCTTTTCTTTATATTTTCCTCGGATTCTTCTGTTTCTGTATATGTATTTAACCGGTCTTTCTCTGTTCTCTTCTTCTCTCCTTTTTTCTCTTTCTCTTGCTCTTTCTCTCTTTCTTTCCATGCATACATATATATATGTATATATATATATATATATATATATATATATATATATATATATATATATATATATATATATATATGTATGTATTATATATATATATATATATATATATATATATATATATATATATATATATATATATATATATATATATATATATATATATATATATATATATATATATATATATATATATATATATATGTATATATACAGAGAGAGATAATATATATATATATATAT
>NC_091561.1:14054176-14056676 GCF_042767895.1 Penaeus vannamei | reverse complement strand
ATTGTTGCTTTGGTTGTTCATTGTAAGTCTTCTCGGAAGGGGTTCGCGTAGGCCTTATAGGTTGACCCTCAGGAACACCTCTCTGGTCTATGGTCTATGGTCGGCCTGGAGGACCTGACTTGTGGTACAGTTAACCATTGTGTTGGTTTAGTGACGGTCTGATTGTGCCGTGATGGTGGTGGGGCTGTGATTAGGAATACTGATCTTTTCGTCATTATCACTGTATGCGTTATTATCAATTTTATCAAAATCATAGCTACTCTTGTCATTATCATTATAGTCATTACTATTGTTATTTTCTAGTATGATCATCATCATTGTTATTATTTTGATTATCATTATCCTTATTAATGTTATCATGATTGTTCTTATTATTGTTATTGTTGTAATTAGCATTTTTTTATGATTGTCATCATTAGTGTTAATATCTTAATAATAATTGTTGTTGATATCATTATCATTATTAGTATGATCATCATTACCATTATTACTATTATTACTATCATTATCGTTGATATTATTGGCATTATTATCATTACTATCATTATTATTATTATCATTATCATTATCATGATTTTCATGATTCATATTATCTGCGTTTTATTAGTATTATTGGGAATACTGTCATTATGACTACAGTTACCAAGATCATTTTTACTATTGCTAATTGTAAATTTTGAGACAGGGCGTAACATTTTGTGTGTTGTTACTATTACTTCGTTAATAGCATTATCATTTTAATTGTTATTGAGATCCTCATTATCATCCTCTTAGTTATCATTATTATTTTCATTATCATAATTTTCATTACTATTGTTAATAATAAGATTATCATTATTTTTCCATTCTCATTATCATGTTTGTTACTACTATTATATCATCATCTTTATTTCATTATTACTATTAGTAGTAGTGTCATTATCATTATCAAGAATTTTATTATCAATGTCATCATTATCGCTATTCTATTATTTTCAATATTGTTATTATGATTGTTATTATTATTATTATCATTACCATAACCACCTTCATCATCATTGTAGTTTATCATTGTTATTATCATCTTTACCATCATCATTACTAAAATCATTCTTGCTATCCTTATCATCATTGATTTTTCTAGTATTATTACTGTTACTATCACTACAGTTATTGTTATCATTATCACTGCTCTCATCATCATCATTATCATCACCATTTTTATGGCTATGAATTTTATTATTTTCATCATGGACATTTCTCCTGCAAGTCTATTGTAATTCCATGTAACATTACAGAGAAATGCCTTAATGTAACCTATTTTTGTAATATCGTAACGTCCTGTAATAAAGCAATCTATAGTATTATAGTGTACAGTTACTGGCATGAACCATTTTGATTTTATGCAGTGCCACAGTAAAGTCTCCCTTATTAAAGATACAGTGTAACCCCCATTAATCTCAACGTGTTATAGTACTACAGTTTTTTCTTAATCACAGTTCTTGATTATCACACCTTAATTATGTAACAGGCATATGTTATCTCATACTCTCCCTCCCTCCAACTTCTCTCTCTCTCTCTCTCTCTCTCTCTCTCTCTCTCTCTCTCTCTCTCTCTCTCTCTCTCTCTCTCTCTCTTTCTCTCTCTCTCTTTCTCTTTCTCTCTCTCTCTCTCTCTCTCTCTCTCTCTCTGCATTTCTCTTGTTCTGATTCTTAGCTGCGGTCTCTCTCTCTCTGCATTTCTCTTGTTTTGATTCTCATCTGTAGCCTCTCTCTCTCTCTCTCTCTGTCTCTCTACATTTCTCTTGTTCTGATTCTCAGCTGCAGTCTCACATTGTCACCCTGTAATGCCAAATACCTTCTTGTCCCCTCCACACGACCAGGTCACGTGCCCCCTCCCCCCACCCCCACCCGCCGCAGCCCGTCGATCGTGCGGCCCAGAAACCCTTCGCGCCGATCGCAATCCGCCCATGACGAATGCGAGCAGGATAACGTTGCTGGGCGGCCTGTACCTCCCCAGGAGTCCCGCTCACCTGCTATGAATCAAGCAGGACGGCCCCCTCTCCTATACCCTCACTCCCTCGCCCCTCCTCCCCTCTCTCCTTCACACCCTTTAATGCTATCTCCCTCCCCCTTCTCCTTCTTCCATTCCATATCCTTATTTCTTTCGTGTACCCTGTCGTTTTCCGTTCACATGATGTAGGCTCTAGGAGGTCAGGTCACTCCACCCTGTCGGAATCTCTGATCCGTAGCTGCGTTTGGCTGCAAAGAATGCCATAGCGAGTTTGTGCGTGTGTGTGTGGATATGTTTGTTTATATATATGTGCGCGTTTCAGTGTGTGTGTGTGGGTGGGTATGTGTAGATGTATATGTGTCTATTTTTGTATTTATATGTGTGTGTGTATGTGTACGTGCGTTGATGTCTATGTGTCTGTTAGTGTATCTATACCTGTGTGTGAGTGGGTGTGCATGTGTGTGTGTTTGTGTATATGTGTCTGTTAGTGTATTTATATACATTTATG
>NC_091561.1:13994176-13999176 GCF_042767895.1 Penaeus vannamei | reverse complement strand
TCAGGACGCATGCCTCCAAGGGGGATCTAGAGCGTAGCCATATTTGCGGGAGTTTAGGGATTTGTTGAATACGTTGATAATTGATTTTTTTCTCTCTCTCTTTGTTCTTTCTTTTTTTGAGGAAAAAAGATGCTCTGAATTCACCAAAATTTTCAGAGTAGAAATGATAGTGGATTCTTGCATATTTCGAGGCACATTGTACTCAGCGTAAGAGATATGTATCTTGGAGGTCATTTGAATGTAAAATATGCGTAATCTAAGAGACTGAATTCTGTCACGTGTGTTACTATTTCAAGAATCATAAATATGTGTTTTTTTTTTACTGAAACATTAACCGTTATCTTGATACTACTTTTCAGATTAGAACAGAAAGGTATTCAAAACGCTTAAAAGAAATGTGAAATAAGTGAAGAGTTTCCTGTTGCACCGAATCATTTATTTCCTTTCGGTTATTTGTTGTTGTTGTTTTTTTTTCAAATATTCTAATCATATATTTCCTCTCTTATCTCTTATTCGTGTTTTATTTCTTCTATTAACTCCTCTTCTCTTCCTTATTTCTTGTCTTCTCCTTGTTCCTTTTCTTTTACTACTACTACTACTTCCCCCTCCTCCTCCTCTTCGTCTTCCTCCTCCTCCTCCTCATCCTCTTCCTCCTCCTCCTCTTTCTCCTCCTCCCCATCCTACTCCTCCTTCTCCTCTTCCTCCATCTCCTTCTTCTTTTTCTCATACTCCTTCTCCTACTACTCCCGTTCCTCCTCCTCCTCCTCCCTCTTCTTCTTTCTTTTCTCTTCCTCCTCCATCTCCTTCTCCTCCTTCTCCCTCTCCTTCTCCTTCTCTTCTTCTCCTCTTTCTCCTCCTTCTCTTCTTCTCCTTCTCCTCCGTCTCATTTTCTTTCTCTCTCTTCTCCTCATCCTCCATCTCCTTTTCCTCCTTTCTACATCTCATTCCCATTCTCTTCTTCTCCTTCTCCTCCGTCTCCTTTTCATTCCCTTTCTCCTTTTCTTCCTCCCCGGATAAAAAGTGCTTTTCCTCAGCTGGTCTACAAACAGCCGGCTTTCTGATCCTTCGTCCCGTTGTCCTGCCATCTGGCGGAGGTCTGAATTCCGGTCAGCCTCCCTCTCGACGCCGTTTTGTGCGCAGTTTTAGGAGTGGCTGTGAAGGGGAACGAGATGGATACTTGTCTTTCTCTCTTTTCTTTCTTCTTTAACATTATCGTCGTTTGTATCATGTCTTTCTTCAGTATTCATCTTTTTTTCAGCCTTCTCTTGCCTTCTTCCTTTTCCCTACGGCCCCCATTCCAGGCGATCCCCCTTGAAGACACTGCGTGGTGCGGGAACGGTCAGTCACCCTCCAGTCGTGCTTTAGAAGGGGCTCTCACAGCACCGGTCCCTCCCCTCACCCCATCCATACCCTCGTTGTCAGCGTCTCCGATGACACAACCCTCCATTCCGCCTTCGAGATTCGTTGTGCGATGATTGCAAGGATAACTTTCTCTGTTCGTCTCCGTCACGACCCACGACCCCGTTCCTCGCGGCTCGTGACGGTCCGAAGCCGGGAGTCCGCTGCGCGAAGAGAAATCGGCGGGCGGAGGCTGAGGCGGAGAACCAACTGGAATGAGGGATGATTTACTGCGATTCGTAGGCTGAGTGATATCAGACCCTTCTTGGCGGTAGGATGCCTCGGGGACCCTTCGAATACGAGGTCTAATTATGCGCATGGAGTTGGATTCTCTCTATACGGCGCTATCTGTGTGGTAGGCTATATCAATATGGTTGCCTGTTTAGCACAAAATGACCCTGCGTGCCACTGAGACTGCGAGCTTATGGAGGGGGCTTCTCTCGCTGCACTGAGTCCAGGCCAAGAGAGGCAAGGGACGACAGACAGACAAATCACTACAAGACCGACACAACAACGTGTATGATGAAAAAAGGGATGGGAGTGGAGGAGGAAGAGGAGGGATAGGCGTGCTAGGGGTAGAAAGAAAGGAAATGGGGAGAGAAGAGGTTGAAGGATAAGTAGGAATAATGGAACGAAAGGATATAAAGGGGATGTAGAGAAGAAGGAATGGAAAGGGGAGGATCAAAATGGAGATGCAGAGGATGTAGGGAGAAAGACAGAAGCAGAATGGAGAGGAAGGAGAGAGAAAAGAGAAGAGGGGAAGCAAGAAGGAAAATATGGACATAAAAAAAAAACAGAAGAGAAACAAAACTAATCATATAAACTAGAATCATGAGGATGGAAAGATGCAGGAGGAGGGAGAGGAAAAGGAATTGTGAATAAAGAGGAAAAATAAGGAAAGAGAGAAAATCGAACGGCGGGAATGGAAAGACGGAGAGGCAGAGAGGAAAGGGAAAGGAAAGGAAGAGAGATAAAGAAAGGACGAGACAAAGAGAGAACGGGGTGAGGAGACCCCCAAGACAAATGCCGAAATTACCCGCGCCTTGTCGCTGAGTGTGATTCATGGCGGTTTTTGCATATTCATGAGGTCACATCTCTCACCTCGCCACAGCTTGTCTTCGCTCCTTCGAGACAGGAAAAAGAAAGAAAGGTTAGGATGATTATCCTAGTTTCTCTGCCTTTTGCGATCATCTTTTTTTAAGCTTCCTTATCCATGCTTGAATTCCTTGTCTAAATTTTCCAGTATTTTTTTTTTTTTTTTTAACTTTACGCGTAATTTTGCATACAAACCAAGACGCATAAAAACATAAACCAAAAAACGAGAACATTTGCATAACTTCCTCATTCGTTAGCTATAATAACATCCATACTAACAGCAATGATGGTAATAATTGAACGAAAACAAATTTCCCAAGGTAGAAGCTGTCACCTAATGGGACTTTGAAAAAGGCGACTCCGCTCCTGTTGACACGTTCGAGACCACCTCGTTATACAGCAGTTTTAAATGGCCTTATTGGTGTTTCAGCGTTGTTTCCTAGCAGTGATATCAAGTACGATGATAACGATGGTATATAAGGGCGAATTTTTAATGACTAAACTATGTGTGTATCCTTTCTAGTAAAACAATGATGCTGTTATTGTGTGAGAGCAAAAAAAAGTGTTAATAACAGCTATGAGAAAGAGCGGAAAAGGCAGCATTTTCTTTTTCCTCTTTTCTAGAATAATTAAAATTTGAGAGAAAGAACATGAAAGAAAGAAAAAAGAATCCGGGTCGGCAGTTAACCCCGTATAATTACCACTGAACGTATTAAAATCTAGTTAAAGAAAACTTTCGGTAGTAAATTCAGGTCTACTTGAGGCAGTAATGCTTTTGGTTGCTGTCGATGTGCACGTCAGGTGGCAGAATCGCACCGTTAGAGGGCGAGTGCGTGTGACAGGGTGGGTGGGTGGTTGGCTTAGTGGGCGGGGGGGGGGGGCGAAGGGGTAAGCGCTATGGAGTGAGGAGTAGAGAGTGAGTGGGGGTGGAGGGAACACCATGGGGCAGTGATGGGGGGTGCGCGTGTGATGGGGGAGGGAGGGGGAATCATGAGGTATAGGCGTGGAGTGTGTTATAGGAGGGCATCGGTCTGATTTTATAATCAGTGATCCCTGTTGCTCTCTCTCTCTCTCTCTCTCTCTCTCTCTCTCTCTCTCTCTCTTTATCTCTCTCTCTCTCTCTTTCTCTCTCACTCTCTCTTTCTCGTCATAATATACGGACAGACATGCAAGGATTAGTGTATGATTTTGTCTTTTCCTGCCTGTCCTAGCCATCGGTATTCTCCAAAAAAATAAAAGTAAATAAATAAATAAACAAATAAAGAGTTCATCGTGAGTTGCCCTGCCCCCCCCCCCCCATATTGAGCCAAAGGGTCGGAAGAGAAAGGGATTTGGAGGACCGAAGGCGTCCCTCGTGAGGCATGTCCGTTCTGGATATTTATTTGTTTGGTTGTCTGTTCGTGTGTGCGTGTCTACCATTATATCATTAGCTGAATAGATACCTCTATCAAAATAATTTCCATATATCTTCTACAGTATAAACATATCTGTTTGCTCGGCTATGTTATATTTCACTATCGCACCTTCATATCTATATGTTTTTTTCTGTTAAGAACAACACATTAGAATTACCATTAATGTTCAAGGGATATATCTTTTCATAACTTTCCTTTTACACATAGGAGTAGAACAAAGGTATCGATGAATAAAAAAATATATTAAATAAAGAAAAAAATAAAAGATAAATAAATGAATAAAAAATCAAAAGAATGAACACGAAAAGATTTTAACTTCCTTTTCCCTTCTCGTTTCCTCCGTTATACATAGGCATGAGGATGTAGTCAAGACAATAGGCTGAAATAGCCACGAAGGGAAGGAACCACCAGGCATGAAAGAGGCAACAGGGAGACAGGTAAGATACCGCTATGTGAATACAGGTGTTGTTCCCTGTTCACAAGGGTGGGTGACTTGGCACTTTGCGGTGGAATGGGAGGGGATTGAAGTAAACTACCGTAAGGAAATATTGTAAGAAAGGCAGAAAGAAAGAGATAAAAAAGAATAAATACTTTCAACATTTCTGATGAATATATATAGCACCAGGTCTTACAAATACGTCGTGCAAAAAGAGTTATATAGATAGTGGTTTTAAAAATTCCCATGCCGGTTATTATGTGGTGTTTCTCAAGATGGGGTGTTGCCTTTATGGAAGTTTAGGAAAAAAAGGTACATGGACTTTCATTGCAAGATCTTTTTGCATTTCGTCTCCCCCTTCCCCCCACCCACTCTTTCTCTTCTCTCTCTCTCTCTCTCTCTCTATCTATCTATCTATCTATCTATCTATCTATCTATCTATCTATCTATCTATCTATCTATCTATCTATCTCTCTCCCTCCCTCACTCTTATATCTCTCTCTTGTTTTCTCTCTCTTTCACACACACACACATACATAAACACAAATATATTTATGTGTGTGTATGGATACATACATACATCCATATATGTACTCGTGTATCTGTATGTGTATATATGTATATATATATATATATATATATATATATATATATAT
>NC_091561.1:13939176-13941676 GCF_042767895.1 Penaeus vannamei | reverse complement strand
TCAGATCAGATTAAATTACATTAGATCAGGTCAGATCACATCAGACTGGTCAAATTACATCACGTCAAATACAGCGTCACATCAGGTCAAATCAGGTTATATCAAATACAGTCAGATCACCAAATACGGTTCGATTACATCATATCACGTCATATTAAGTCAGAACAGGTAAAATCAGAACATATCACATCAATCAGGTTAAATACATCAGATCAAGCTACATCATATATGGTCAGATCACATCAGATCAGATTACATCTGATCAGGTCAAATCACGTAAGATAAGGTCAGATCACATCAGAATTCATCAAATCAGGTCAATTCACATACACATTCAAAATAAATTAGATCAGTTCATATCACATAAGATTAGGTCATCGCATCAGGCCAGGGCAGAGCAGATCACTTCATATCAAATCCGCTCAAGTCAGATGACACCAAAGCATATCAGAATAGGTCATATTACATCAAATCAGGTCAAATCACATCAGATCAAGTCAGATTATACCAGATCAGGTCAAAATACATTAGATCAGGTCTGATTAAATCTGATCAGGTTAAATCAGGTCATGTCAAATCACATCAGATCAGGTCACATCAAAACGATAAGGTCACATCAGAGCAGGTCATATTACATCAGATCGTCATATTACATTAGACCAGGTCAGATCGCATCAGATCATGTCAAATCATCAGATCAGGTTAGGTCACATCAAATTCGGTCAGATCACATCAGAGCAAGTTAGGTTATACCAAATACAGTTAGATCACATCATAAAAAGTCAGATCACATCAGAATACATCAGGTCAGATCACATCAGATCAGTTCATATCACATGAGATCAGGTCAGGGCAGATTACATCATATCAGGTCAGATCACTTCATATCACATCAGATCAGGTCAGATTACTTCATATCACATCCGCTCTAGTCAGATAATTTCAAATCAGGTCACATGACAGAGCAGGTCTGTAAGAGGTGAGGACCTTCTATATGGAATACTGGTGGGCAGAGAAATATACACTGATCAAAAAGCGGACTCTATTCCATAAGAGTTAACACCCACGTATAGATAGAGCACGATATGATGGTTAGTGCTGGTGGTGCCCCGCGACCTGGCTCTGGAGAGGGCAGGCGCCGCGAGGAGGGTGGTCAAAACAACAGAGAGAGAACAATGTTGTGTTAGTTGCCGATGTTATTTTTACTATTTTTTTATATTTACTCTTCTTCAGGCTGCAGCATTCAGCAGAACCCATTGTCAACATATTCTTAATTTTCGGTAGTACATGTAATTGTGTCCTGAGCCTCAGCACGGCAAGTGAATATATTTGAGCCTGTCAGTAGATCTCAGTAAGGTGTATATATTGCAATGCATTAGCTTTTGGATGTAAGGTCTTACTTGGACACGTTCGTATCCAATTTCGACATTCAGGAATTTTATTCAAAGCAACCGTTGTTCTTGGTCATAGAACTGATGTCCACTATGTGTTGGTCTTTCGTGTTCTCGAAAATTTCGCTTTCTTCCATTGTCTTCAAATCCTAGTGAACGATTACTCCCTTACAAATAATTGGGCCGATGGGAATACTTCCATTAACTCGGAGACCATGAATTTACCCCAGCTCAAGCAAATCCTTAATCAGAATAAATTGTAGATTAATGTGGAGGCTTCCATCTCAATTTTCGGACAAAATCAAAATCACTGTCTACTTGACCATCAGTGAATTTTTTATGGTAAAGGGGTTCTCTTTCAAAAGCTTTTGACTTTCACAAGACTTGCATTCTGGTAGAATGTTGAAAAGTGGTCTTCTGGGTCTGTCACTATTAGAGGTTCATGGTCGAATTCGAGTGATCATGGGTCGACCGCCTTCCTTGAGGAAGAGGAGGGGTAGCCGGGGTAGCATACATTCTGGGTTGTGGACCAAGTCTGAACCCTTGGCTTAAGGCTATTCTCCTGAAAAGATTAAAAACTTCTCACTTTCGGCATCAACCTAACAGCAACAGCTAATACAGGAGCCCTCAAGGGATATCCAGAAGGCTCAAGGAAACACTCATGAAGAAGAAAAAATAGATTAAGAAATAGTCCGTCCTAAAGAGGTAGTAAATCACGGTTTTCGACGTGACTACGACGATGAAAAAATGTCAAACCCCCTCTCACTCTTAGGCCTGTACTTTTAAAATCTTCGCCAGTGCTCTGAGTGAGGGAGGCCTTACTTTTAAACCCAACCTTCGCCAGGGCGGGCGAAGCGATCGCCAGGCGCTAACATCTTGTATTCCTGCTAAATCTAGCGCAAATTTGTCTACATCTGCAGTGCACATAACATAACCTAAACTTAATTATTAACCTCGAGAGAAAACGAAAATGTTGTTTCCGCAATAGTCTCACTTTATACTATAACAAAGGAGTTAAAATTTAACTTTATGCTATAACAAAGAAGTTGAAAATATCTTTATACTATAATAAAAAATTTATACTTTATGCTATACTACACTTTATACTA
>NC_091561.1:13924176-13926676 GCF_042767895.1 Penaeus vannamei | reverse complement strand
AGCAAAACCAACGTAAAAGCGATTGCACATTCGGCTTAACACATACATGGGAGAAGAAAGGAAAGAGAAAAGATTGGCCCATAACGTATACTTACGTGGTTCTGAAGAAATCGAGTTCTTAATGTTCACAAACGTAACAACCACCGCGCCACCAGATATAAAAGGTTATGAACCTCCTACATAGATACTGGAGGGGCAAAGCATTATACCGTTTATGGCTGACTTTATTCTTAAAAGTTTACACATACAAGTTGAATAGAACACAATATGAGCCAACAGCGCTGGTGGTGCCTCGCGGTAGCCCGCCTTAGCGAGGGCGCAGCCGCGCGGAGGGTGAGCAGGAGGCCAGGTCGCTCTCGGGGAGAAGGTGAGTGTGTCTAATAGCTGGGTCAACCTGCGCTGACCTCTTACAGGCTTGGGTCGCGACCCAGGCTTGCTTGGGTTATATTTAGGGCGACTCGCGGACACACCACGTGGTATGCTATAGTGTGTATGTGTGTGTATGTTTATGTGCGTACATACGTGCGTGTGTGCCTGCGCACGTGTGTTTGTGTGTGTGTGTGTGTGTTGTGCATATATATCATACATGTTCAAACACCACTCCACTGAAATATCTCATATGTGGATTTGTATAGTTTGCCTCCACCTTACATAGTGTTATCAGTGATAAGGCTGATCTTACACACCCGTTATCTCCCTAAGATAGTTAAGACAGAAAACCCTCTGTAACACAGACACGCATTCACTTGGCCTCTCTTTCAGGACGAACGTTTCTTAGATGAATTACGCAGGTAATATTTCACCAACGATCAACTTAAGTGGAAGCGAAAAACATTACACGTGTAGCTCATCAAATAGCTTCCACTTTAAAGAGGAACTCGGCCAATCTGTTAAGAATGTCGTTAAAAAGAGCCTTGAAATATCTATGGCAAATGCGTCTTAAATGGAAATGAGGATTTAATTAATCTTAATTCATTTAATTAATCTAATTAATCTTAATTGATTTAATTGATCTAATTAATCTTCATTTAATAAATTTTACTGGCTAAATACCAGTCTGACAAAAACACATGTCAACCGACTGAATGAATTACATTTGTTAATTTTAAAGCAAAATTGGCGGATGAAGAAAGCATTTGAAGCTTGAGTCTTGTATTCACCAGATTAGTGAAGTGTCGACCGAAAAAGTTAACAGTTTTCGGTAGTATTTCTTTTGACTTAACATTGTCCAATTACATATATACATATATATATATATATATATATATATATATATATATATATATATATATATGTATATATATATATATATGTATACTATATATATACATATATATATATATATATATATATATATATATATATATATATATATATATATATATATATATGCTTTACCCTAAGAAAGGCTTCTAGGTTATATATATATATATATATATATATATATATATATATATATATATATATATATATATATATATATATATATATATATATGTTTTATCCTAAAAAACCTTTCTAATATATATATATATATATATATATATATATATATATATATATATATATATATATATATATATATATGCTTTACCCTAAGAAAGGCTTCTAGGTTATATATATATATATATATATATATATATATATATATATATATATATATATATATATATATATATATATATATATATATATATATATATAATTCATCTGTATATATCACTGTCCACTGATTCCTATCCATCTTCCGCTCTGCCTCCCCCCTATTCTTCCCATCCTTCCTGTTCCTTATACCCAATGATGGGTAATGTCGGGATATATGTAAAGGCGATACGTATCGATTAATACCTTTAGCTACTCAGTAACAGTATCGTTTTATCGGTAAGGTAAGGTCCGATTCTCAAAATTTATCGATGAAATTGAAACATCGGTAAATTTGCATTTATGAATTGTTAAATGAGCCACCTCTTTATCATTATGTGTGTGATTTTCAATATCTTGTCAGTTTCATGTGTTGCATGTAATACACCGGGGCTTTTTTTTAAGATAAACATAAGAAAGGCTTCTAGGTTATCCATTTTCCAACGAATGATAGATAAAAAAAAAAAAAAACATAGAATGGAGGAACATGAATGTGAAAGTTACCATGTGGCAATTCATTTTTGGCGAAAATACAGCTTGATTATATATATATATATATATATATATATATATATATATATATATATATATATATATATATATATATATATATATATATATATAAAATTCAAGACATTTATGATATGTACGAATTTCTTAGGTTATTCACTGGGTGCTGAGGACACCATGTTCTTTTACTGTATATGGTATTAAGGTATTGTGTAAAATTGCTTGTGATTAGTTTGCAAAGAAATTTCTTTAATTCTGACTCCAAATACGGTACTAGGATTTTAATTGAATATTGAGCATTAAAGGAGTGATGTCCGGTTATAATTTTTTTTTTCTCACTAATCGAATA
>NC_091561.1:13876676-13879176 GCF_042767895.1 Penaeus vannamei | reverse complement strand
GGGACGAATTCATTTTCATTTGCTAAAAGAATTTTGTGAAAGATTTGCTCCTCAGCTTTCTACTTCTCGTTCGAAAACATATAAAAAAATAGTAATCTTGAAAATATCAGTCTGACAAATGAGAATTAGGATCACTGCTCATTTATTTATCTTTAATTTATCTTTTAATTCACACAATTTCTCGTGGCTTCCGATTTCCTCATCAATCGGGTCCACCAGTCACGATATTGATATAAGCACATGAAGTCTTCCGCTTGTTGTAGTCAAAAGTCCATGAATTTATACTGTTGAAATACTCCCATCTGCGAAGAATATCTGATCCTTTTAACATGTTCTAATATAATATGTGCCAAGCAAAATAAAACGAATCGTGCTCAGAGATACACAGAATGTTGTCAAGGAAATATAATATGAATATGAATAATTAATGTAATTTTCTTGATCAAATTGCATCGGTAACGCTTCAGTTCCATTACTTGCTTCATGAAGTAATTAATTCTCGTTTCATTTTTTTTCTTTTTTTTCTACATACGTTGAATACACAGGTTAAAGTTTGCGGTTAAATAGAAGCTGCAGCTAGTGAGGTAAATAGAAGATCTGTCCGGTCAGATTTGCTATAGCGAAGAGATAGAGCGTAATACAGCTTATTGTAGCACTTCAAGCGGCTGGATTTTTACTAGAGCCGTTGTATGAAGATCTCTTGTGGTGCATTAATTGTGTTGTAGGTGTATGTAGGAGAGACAGAGAAGAGAAGAGAGAAATAAGAGAGAGAGAGAGATAGTTGAAAGGGGGCATTAAGATGGAGAGAAAGAGAGAGAGAGAGGGAGAGGGAGAGGGAGAGGGAGAGGGAGAGGGAGAGAGAGAGAGAGAGAGAGAGAGAGAGAGAGAGAGAGAGAGAGAGAGAGAGAGAGAGAGAGAGAGAGAGAGAGAGAGAGAGAGAGAGAGAGAGGGTGGGGGGAGGGAGAGAGAGAGAGAGAGAGAGAGAGAGAGAGAGAGAGAGAGAGAGAGAGAGAGAGAGAGAGAGAGAGAGAGAGAGAGAGAGAGAGAGAGAGAGAGAGAGGGGGGGTGGGGGAGGGAGAGAGAGAGAGAAAGAGAGAGCGAGAGAGAGAGAGAGAGAGAGAGAGAGAGAGAGAGAGAGAGAGGGAGAGAAAGAGAGAGAGAAGAAAGATTACGGTTGTCTTTTTTTTCTTTTTTTATTATTATTATAAGCGTGTGTGTAGTGCATGACTGAGTATGTGGGCGTTATTATAAGTCTGTGTATGTACGCATGCGAATGTTAGCGTGCGCGTGTGTATACCTGTTGCTTTAATCTGTTATCATCGAAGGCTGCGTCCGGACGCCCAGTCTCGAGAGCGGCCTTCCACGGCGACTGCACCAACACGAGGCTGGACTCCCGGTCTTTTAGGAACTTCTCCTGCTCGCGAACCAATATGGCGGCGAGTTTAGTGAACCGAAACAAGTGTCGTTCATGGACCAAGGTAAAAGGAACCGCTCACCAATTGTCATGGTTCTTTCATTAGATTTAATTGATTCATTCGTTTATGTACTTTAGTCTGATTCTCGTAAGCAAGACAAGAAAATTTACCAAGAAAGACTGCGACTACACGACCATGACAGACATACTCACACAACGCCACGACGTCCAGGGTAAACTCACGGTCATGATGCTACCATGATTGGCATAATTCAGCTATAGTCTAAGGTGTGTTTACCTTTTATGAAACCTTATAGTTTTTCCTATGACGAAATTCAAAGATACTGATGCTGACACTAACAATAAAATGCCGCGGTGTTTGGCCCGCAGGCAATGGAGAGTTTTCAATGTACTTTGGCCGCAATGCCATTCATTCCATTTGAGGAAACCATTGTGGTCATTATCAAGATAATCATCAGTATCCTCCATGTAGTTGGAACTCATGACTAATTGTAACGCCTCCAAGCATACAAACTCGCTCCCTAACTCACTAACTCACCATGATCTGCTCCTGCTGTCGGTTCCTCTCCATCTCCGCTTGTTTCATGCTGGTGAAGCTGCTGCTGCTGCTAACGCTTTTGCTGCTGCTGCTGAAGCTCGAACTGAAACTGGAGGTCTGCTGGACGGACGTCGTCTGCTGCTGCGCCTTCTGCACCGTCGTCTCGTCAACGATGAATTTGTCCATTCGCTTCTTCCGCTTGGCGAACAACTCGGCACCTGCGAGGGACAGGGCGGTCAGGCGACGGCGCCGAATAGGAAATATTCATACGAAAGAGAATTAGAATTAAAGTAAATAGTGAGATGCTGATATGAAGAGTTATTACAGTGAGAATAATATGATAAGTATGGTAAAAATGACAACCATGGTGATAATATCAGATACGATATTAGCAACTGTGATAGCAATAATGGTTATGGAAAGACAATGATGATAATGGTGAAGGTAATGATGATGATGATGATTTTAATGATTATGATAATGACAGTAATAATCATAAAATGATAATCATCAAAATAATGATAATT
>NC_091561.1:13859176-13861676 GCF_042767895.1 Penaeus vannamei | reverse complement strand
CTGCACTCACAGGCGGAGATTACACTCCTGTTCTCATAACACTTTGAAGGAATGCGAGCGTCGTCTGAGCGACCGCTGTCTCGTTCGATTCGAAGATTCGCGCAGGAGTCGAGCGGCGCGCGGTCAGGCACGGCGAGGCGAGCGGTGTTCCCGGAACCGAGCAACAAGTGGTGCCACTCCCGGCGCCCCAAGTACTGCCCGCCGTGTGTCGTGCCCTGACACTACCCGCCCCTCTGGTGCCATGCCACCACGCTGGTGCCAGCTTACAAGTCCAGTTCGCATAGAGTCTCCACATAGCGTGATACAAACACAAAAGCCCTTAGTCGGAACAGCGGCCTTTACGTACGCACTGCCATCTTTCTTTTTCTTCACACCGGAAACTAAATATACATTGGGAAACACGGAATTATTTTTTCTTTTTCTTATTTAGATTTTTAAAATGCTTATATGTTGCAAAATAGACTGGAGAATACCCAGCCTTACTTAAAAGTAAATATATATATACATATATATATAAATATATATATATATATATATATATATATATATATATATATATATATATATATATATATATATATATATATATATATATATATATATAACGATCTAGTGCTCAGATTTATCCAGTTTGGGTGCTTAGTCAAAGGGCTTTTGGCGAATGCATTTTGCAACACTGTAACGCGAATGTCTGAGGCGCCTTTGGTTGCGACGCAGCAAAGAAGAGTTGTTTAATGCAGTATTATTACTGGTTACGCAATTAAAATCCTCGCTACTGCTGATGTTATTGCTATCAGCGTAATTACTACCATTCCTAATATTACCGTTATTACTATTATTTTCTTTCAGCCTCGTCATCACTCGGTATCCATAGTATTGTCACTATAAATAACAGTCACCTTTATCACCACCGTCACTAAAGGCATCTATCACCATCATCAGCGTTATGACCTCCGCCAAGGTTATGTTTTTGATCGCGTTAGTTAGTTTGTTCGTTTGTCGGTTAGCAGGATAACTCAAAAAGTTATGAATATATATTTATGATTTTTTTTTTTTTTTTTTTTTTTTTTTTTTTTTTTTTTTACCAGAGGTGTGTCTTAACTTAACTTAAATGGCGGTGATCCGGTTCATGATCCAGATCCAGGATTTTTTTTAATTAATGTAGTAGTTACCCCCATCACCAAGGCAACTCAAAAAGTTATGAACAAATTTTTATGAAATGCGCTCGCTGATTTTTTTTGGTTATCGACGTTTTCATCGTCATCACCTCATTGCAACAATCATCGCAGACCAACATTTATCATTCTGTAATCATTTTTATTTTCAACAGGCATTAGTATTACCATCGCCAAATATTAGTCAAATGAAATTCCCCTGTACTGTACAATGACTATCTACATACATTAATAATTGATTATAATGATGATTACAAAAACAAGGAAACGATCAAGAAGCACAACGCTTATGCATACACTGATGACCTGCTGCACAGTACGTTAACTTAGACTATGTTCTCCAGAGTATCGTCTGGGCAACAGAAGCCAAAGCTATCATTGCACTAATACGCCAAATAGGTCGAATATGCGGACACTTTGGTATCAAATTTGATATTTAAATGAAAATGAGTGGTAAAACTAGCCTCTATAAAGTGACTTTGTTACTTTATCCTACACTCTATGATATATATCAGTGTTATACAAACATTTTCGCCTATTGTACTCTTTATTACCTTCTTGTACTGTTACGCACCTCCCCCCCCCCCTGTCCACCATGGCTACACTAACTTTTTTTTTAGAATAATGCAAATAATATACTGATTATGAAAAGACTGCATAGCAGGAGTGTTGGTCAATAAATTCGAATTTAATACTCAGATAAAAAAGATGAATCACAGAATATGTGATGTTTCTGTTTGTGTGTGTATGTGTGTGTGTGTGTGTGTGTGTGTGTGTGTGTGTGTGTGTTTGTGTTTGTGCGTGTGCATGTGTTTGAGTGTGTGTGTGTGTGTGTGTGTGTGTGTGTGTGAGAGAGAGAGAGAGAGAGAGAGAGAGAGAGTGTGTGTGTGTGTTCTTTGTTTGTTCACGTACCCTTCTGATCTATGTTTCGTACCCCCAGGGGTACGCGGACCCCTGTTTGGACAACAGTGATATATACGATATCTATATTGAGATCACTAACGTCGCTATAGCGATCGGTACCTGGATGGATACTTGGATATAAACAGATGATGCAAAACTGTCCCTGTGTTTGAGTGTGCATGTGTGTGCATGTGTGTGCCCGCGCATGTATAATATACGAGTTGATAGGTGAATAAGAGAGTTTGTGTGTAAACAGAGGATATGAATGAGCCGTGACTGTGAATGGTGCTCCTAATATGACTCAAAGGTCGTCGACGAGCGCGTAGAAAGTGTAGAGAGGATTTGGAAATTTATGGGATGTCAGTAGACGTCGGGTTTAGAGAGAAATGAACTCGGAAACAGTTGGACGAGTGCAAAATATT
>NC_091561.1:13839176-13844176 GCF_042767895.1 Penaeus vannamei | reverse complement strand
ACATATATATCATATTGATATATATATATATATATATATATATTATATCATATATATATAATGTATATATTATATATATAAATATATATTATACATGTATATATATTATGCATATATATGCATACAAAATATATACATATATAATATGTATGTATCTATATATATATAGATATAAATATATTTACATATATATAAATATATATATACATATATATATACATATATATATATATATATATATATATATATATATATATATATATATATATATATATATATATATATATATATATATATATATATATATATATATATATATATATGTGTGTATAGATAGATAGATAGATATAGATATATATGTGTGTATGTGTATATATATATATATATATATATATATATATATATATATATATATATATATATGTATGTATGTATATGTATGTATGGACATATATATATGTATATGTATATATATGTATATATATATATATATATATATATATATATATACATATGCATTTTTGTATATAAACTCTTTTATGAGATCATGCACATGCATAAATAAATCAGAATAACTGAGAAAACAAAAGATTTGGTGTTAATTTCTTCTTAATGCGCAATGTCTGGGGTGGTGATGAATGATAACTGAGACGGGTGGCTGTTCAACAAGGTCGCAAAAGGCTAAATGCAGGTGCACAGCGAATCATTTTTCTCTTCTTATTGGCCACAATAACCGAAAATACATTACCATTATCGTTATCATCCCTAAAGGTATAATTATTATCAATGAAGTCATCATTACCATCATTATCATCAAATATCATTGTCAGAATTACTGTTGCAACTTCATTACCATTATCATTATCCTCAGCATTATTTGTGAACATAAGAGGATGCTGGTTTTCTGCTGCCTACTAGACCTGCTCACTATAGCTGTTCTCAGTTAATGCGACATCAACTACCTTTCTCAAAAATGCCACATGAGACACCAACAACGAGCCCCCATTCCACACATCTGTGCTACCGCCTATTCTCAAGCCTTCCTAACCTAGACGTCTGTCACCGCCAATCAGTTGCTGCGTGAACATTTTTTTTTTTTTTTTTTTTTTTAACTTCTTGCACGTGATGAGAAATTCTTGGAAGGCGATGGGAACCCTTCGTAGATTGGGAGTGACGTAATCGAACTAGGCGTACTTATATAACAAAGGTCTGAATGTTGAGGGAATGGTAATGGAACGAGTGGGACGATTTTGTACGGTTGGGACGATATCAGGACACTATTGCAAAGTTACCGAAACGCGACCAGAACGTTAGAGAAAAGTCTTGGATCGGAAGAGATTGGAACAGATCAAGAAGTTGAGGAATTGGTATGAGAAGGGTAGGGAACGGAATATGAGTACTACTGGTGTGGGATGAATTTTGGTGGCCATTCACTTCTAATCTTTTACCATTAAATTAACGTTGCTTAAGTTCCGTTAACAATTTATCACTTCCAATACCGATTTTTTAAGGATTCATTACCGTTCATAGAAGAAGTGGAATTGCTAAAATTGCTAAAACCGCCCCAATTGTTCCTACCTTTCGAAGGAGTTCCATTAATACCCACTAGTGTTCTATTTAGACTCAGTTAAGGTTCCCTCCTAACCTTTCCCATTCCCGTACCGTCCCTTGGTCGATACGGGAATGGATATGTGGAAGAGTATAAGACTATCTAACGTTACTAACACATTCTTCCGTGGAGATAACTGTTGCTTTGAAACTTACCCAGACTCTGAGAGCTTCCATTCAGCCCTCAGTAGTGTTTACACAATATTTTAACATACTCCCCTTGTTTTGATACTTTACATATACTAAACTTGCAATTGCTTGATGAAATTCGATAGATCTTATTTTTATTTGGCTTTCGTTCAATCATACGAGACTATTGAAATTTGTTAAGATTCAAAATATGCATAATCAAGAAAAATAGGATAATACATGACCAAAAAAACTTGATATACTGTAAAGCAAGCAGAGCTAGCATTGGTTATGAGCTGAGAGTTGGCGGAAAGCCTGAATAACTTTTGTGAGCCTCTGTTCTAGACAACCGCAACTCAGATTTTCTCTAGGGAGTGTATACAAAGTCTTTCTTCTCAGTAGCAGCCAGTTAGGGAAAAGAACCCATCGATGGGACCCAAGGGTGAGACATGCAACAGTAGAAACAGCAGTTCAAAGGATGCAGTTAGAGCAGAAGTTCCGTGACAGCATTACAAGGTGGCCAGATAGGATATATATATATATATATATATATATATATATATATATATATATATATATATATATATATATATATGTATATACATGTATATCTATCTATCTATCTATATATATATATATATATATATACATATATATATATATATATATATATATATATATATATATTTATGTACATATATTTATATGTATATTTATTTATTTATAGATGTATGTATGTATATAGTGTGTGTGTGTGAGTGCATTCCATAAATACGTTCATATTCTAACTACGTTTTTAAATATCTATGCATGTGTTCCTCTGCCTGTTACATGTATATTGAGTGATACGTCAAGGCAGAGGCATCGCAGCCACTTTGTGATGAGTCACGTTTGGATATGCAATTAAAAGAGAAAGAAAAGTTGTTACCTGTAATCAATTCTTGCATTTCGCCTCCTAGAAAGTAAAAGTAGAAAGGTCAAGCACAGAAACGACAGAGCCTGTAATATGACGCGCCAAAAGCAGTGAAATTGTACAGAATCAAGGGTTCAGTGCCAAGCATCTGAAAGACATTGAAGTGCGTAGAAGAGAAATATGTTTACAAAACACCCATTAGAGTATATGAATACCAATAAGCATTACACGAAATATACATTGCAAAGCTACATATAAGAATACGCACAAATAAGCATTTAGTTAGCACCTTATAGATTATTAAAGGTTCACCGATCATAAAGGTATAAGCAAAAAATAACAATAATAATAATGACAAAATAAAATGAATAAATAAATAAAAACTTACAGTATGCTGTTTTTAACAATAGGGCAACTTACGCAGTACAGAAATAATACAGAAACCAAAATCTATCTCTTGCACGAATTTTCTCGTGGTTTAGAATTGCTTCCTACCTGCCTTAAGCATCACCCTACAAACAAAACCATTAGAAAACCCGAGATAATGGTTGCGAACTCAACGAAAGAGATTAGGGACATTGAATACACAAACCACTTCAGCCAAATATACCATTGGCGCCTTTCACGTTCGGATTTTTTACTTACTTTTGTAGATATTACTGAAGAGATACTTTGTGAATTCGTGAACCTTGCGGGGAGATCAGGCTTCGCTTACTGTACTAGTAACTGAAGATTTAAAACATACCAAAAGACGGACTCTATATATGCGTGTAATTAGCTTGTTTCACTAAAGTATGGCTATTTGTTGTCAGTTCTCTTCATACTATAGTTGTTTACATCATCTATTCCATAAAGTAATACTTCACGTTCTAAGAGCCTTAGTTCATTCTGCTCTCTTTTCTCTTTTATCTCAAAGGTATGCAAATATTTCATAGATGGTACAACCGGAATTGTTGATATAATTTGAAAACTTATCACAAACCTAATTCGATCGCACACACACACACACACACACACACACACACACACACACACACACACACACACACACACACACACACACACACACACACACACACACACACACACACACACACATACTCCTAAACTCGGCCCCAAGAGAGAAGGGCCGAAGCCTCCGAACCGAGCTCCTCACCTTGATGGATCCAGCGCATGGACCTGTTCTTCCGCTTGAGGTACATAGACTGTCCGCGGCTCATCTTGTTGTTGTCGTCGACCAGAGAGAAGGAGATCCGCTGCGCAAGCTCCACCTGGTCGTCGATGGTCGGGTGGTCGGGCCGGTAGAAGGCGGACGACGAATACATCTTTCCTGCAACGAAGAAAGAGATTATGATGTAGGACTCAGCGCACAAAGGGAATTTGAATGCGCTTTTTTACGGTCGGGAAGCTGGAGGGGAAGAATGTAGCATTTCAGTTCAGTGGATTGTAAAACATACAGGGAGCGAATGTCACATATGGCATGGAATATGAAAACCAGAAAGAATATTTACTCAGATATGTATATGCATGCACACATACACACACGCACACACACACACACACACACACACACACACACACACATATATATATATATATATATATATATATATATATATATATATATATATATATATATATATATGCATATATATATATATATATATATATATATATATATATATATATGTATATATGTATGTATATATATATATATATATATATATATATATATATATATACATACATGTAAATATATATATATATATATATATATATATATATATATATATATATATCTATATATATATATATATATGTATATTATCTTAAATATCACAGGAAAGAGGTGGCTGGGTGGATTTTGTGTGCTTAGACTTTAAATGGGCTTTTGATAAGGTGTCTCAGAGGAGACTATTATGGAAATTAGAACACTTAGGTGAAGTGAAAGACAAACTCCTTGAATAGATGAAGACAGATGAGCACTGTAATTAGAGGGACGCATTCTACATTGGGACGAGTGACTAGCTGAGTGCCTCAGGGATCGGTCTTGGCGCCTATTAGGTTTACTATTTTCGTCAATTATTTAGGATCAAACATAAGCCTAGGTAATTATATATCAAACGATACACACACATCTATACCTACACACACACACACACGCACACACAAAAATGCATACATACATACATGTATATATATATATATATATATATATATATATATATATATATATATATATATATATATGTATATATATATATATATATATATATATATATATATATATATATATATAGGGAGAGAGATAGAGAGAGAGAGAGAGAGAGAGAGAGAGAGAGAGATGGAT
>NC_091561.1:13831676-13834176 GCF_042767895.1 Penaeus vannamei | reverse complement strand
TAATAACAACAATGATTATAATGATGATAATGATACTAATAATGATAATAATCATTATGATGATCATCATAATGATTATTATGATAATAATAATGAAGATGATAATGATGATAATGATTAAAAGAATTATAATGATGATAATAATACCAATAACAATAACAATGACACTAATGAAGATACTGTTAATAATTACAACACCAAAAATTATAACAATTATGATAGTGATGATGATACTAATGGCAATAATAGTTTCATAACAGCTTGAAAATTATGTCGATTATGATCATGAAGATTATGAGGATGAAGATGATAATGATGATAATGAGGAGGAGGAGGAAGAAGATGAAGTTGATCATGATGAAGATGAGGATGATGGAGAAATAGATTAGGAGAAAGATGATAATGATGATAAATCTTTTTGCTCATACCAAGATGATTACATATCTTTCATAATTAGCAAAATAATCCGCGAAACATAATTTTACGACGATTTTGGCATAAATCAAGTGTAACATATAGAGGTTGTCGTACATTTGGCAGTGGGCACTTCCTGAACCAGTCGGAATGTCTCAGCGACAGAAATAGATTCTCACATCTATTGGATAAAAGTCTTCGATGAATAATGAATTGGTACAATGTATCCTTTGTCGGGCATGACGCTGAAAATTCGTTCATTGTAATAATGCATCAGTGATGATAATTGTTATAACACTGATATGAAATATTGAATTGCTTCAATACACGCGACTTAGAAAGTGCATTAAATAATAACAGTTATAAAACAGATGGAAATGACCATGGCAAAATCAGTATGACGACCATCACGGCTAATACTTCTGGTAATGATAAATCAATATGGTGATAATGATAACACTAGTAAGGATAATGATTTTAACAATGATAACAATGATGATGATGAGATGATGATAATGATTATGATAGGATGAGGATAAGTAGGAGGAGGAGGATAAGATGAGAATGATGATGATGAGATGATGATGAGGGGGAGGATATGAAGAGGGGGAGGAGGATGAGAATGTTGATTAGATGATGATGATGATGATAGTGACAATAAAAATAAAGAAAATAATGCGAATAATGATGATATTGACAATAATACCATTGATGATGGTACAAATAATTACCATAATGAATGGTATAAAAACTGGAAGGAATAAAAACAATAATAAGAACACCAACAGTAATAAAAATTAATGAAAATAATTCCAACAGGAGGAACAATAATAAGAGTTACTAATGATAACAGTAATAAAAGCAATACTAATAGAAATAACAATAGTAAGAACCATGATAATGATAAACATAATTAAAATTATAATACCAATAGTATGAAAACTTATACAAATATTGTGTTAATGATCATCATGATAATTTTAGGGATATCTGTAGTAAGGATAATGATAATGATAACAAACTCAAAATGACAATAAAGATGATGATGATGATGATGATACTAATGATAAAACAACAAAAATGATAATGTTGATAATGATTATGTTAATATTAGTAGTAATAATAAGAATGGTAGTGATAATGACGATGAGAGTAGTGGTAGTATTAGTAATAATAATGATAATAACAACAATAATAATGAAAACAACAGTAATAATGAAAACAACAATAATAATGAAAACAACAGTAATAATGATATTGTTAATGATAACATTTATTATAATACCAATGATGATGATAAGAACAATAATGAGAATAATAAAAATGTTGATGATAAAGATAACAGCGATAATAATGATAACAAAAATAATAATGAGAATAATGATAATAGCATTGACATTAATAATAATAACAATGATGATTATAATAACACTAATAATGATAATGATAATAATAGTAATATTGAAAATAATGACAAAAATGACAATAACAATAATAATATTAATAATCATAAACTAATAATACCAATAATATTGATAATTATAATCATAATAAAAATAGAAATAATAATATCTGTAATAAAAATGAGAAAACTGATGGTGATGATAATCATTATCATAACAGTGATAATAATGATAATGATAATAATGATGATAATAATAATAATAATAATAATAAAAATGAAAATGATAATAATAATAATCATAATCATAATGATGATGATAAGAATATCAATAATAATAATAATAATAATAAAAATCATAATCATAATCATAATAATATTGATAATTATAATGATAATAACGAAAATAACAATGATAATAACCAAAATGATAATAATAATATCAATATCGATAATAGCAACACTAATAATAACGGTAATAACAACAACAATAATACTGATAACATTCATAACTTTAATTACAACAAAATGCATATTAATATTTTTCATAAGAATCAGCATCTTCATCTTTGTTATCTTTTCCATCGTTATTATTGTTGCGATTATGGTAATGGTGATGCTGTTTGTGGTGATAACAATAATAATCGCAACAATGATGACAATAGAAATTATAATGATAAAAAT
>NC_091561.1:13824176-13826676 GCF_042767895.1 Penaeus vannamei | reverse complement strand
GCGTATGCATAATAAAACAACTTTATAACTGTTTACTTGCAGTTGTTTCAAAGCTCTACGGTATATGTTTACTGGTGATACCATGAAGTACTGCGGACCTGGTGTGACCTGTAATTCACTTGCTTTACAGATCCTTGGATAGATCAGTCCTAGATTAATATATTAGTTAGAAAGGAATTCCAGATGCTCTTCATACAAATTCCCATGAACAATGGATCATTGCTGCAAAGTATTGTTGACAGTCTTGCAAAGAATACCTGTCATCAAGGCTACAGCGATATACCAATCATTAGCGACAATGAAGCATAATGTCCTTAGTTTTTCCTTGACAGAAAACAATAGCTCAATTAATAAGTTATGCTACTCGAATTACACCGGGATACAGATATTACTAGCAAATTACTACAAATGATGGAGGAGAGGACCATGGCACGATACATGCGTTAGGTACAAATAATAACTAACAGCAATGATATAAATGTAATGATAATATTTTTTTTATAATCATGAACATGAATATCAACCATAACAATATAACAAAATAAATCAAATCAAAGGATAATGAATGCAATGACAAAAACAACAGCAGCTGCAGCAATAACAAAAAGGTCAACAACAAAAACAATCATAATAACAATAATCATCAAGGTAATAGCACCGTCGAGAATGGCGGCAGCAAGATCGGCAGCTGCAAGGATTCAACACATAGGGTGGTGCCCTTCTGCACGCACACTGTTACAGCCCAGTCATTGTTATGATAATTATAGGATAGCTATGTAAACAAAGAGAGATAGGATACAGAGAGAGAGAGAGAGAGAGAGATAGGATACAGAGAGAGAGGGGGGGGGGGGAGAAGCGGGTAGAAAAAGTAAAGAATAAGGGAAAGAGAGAGGGGGGGTGGAGAAGCGGGGAGAAAAAGTAGAGAAGGAGGGAGAGAGAGAGAGAGAGTGTGTGTGTGTGAAAGAGAGAGAGGGGGGGGGGTGAAAGACAGAGACACAGAGAGACAGAGAGAGGGAGAGAGAGGAAAAACGGGGATAACAAGTAGAGAAGGAGAGAGAGGGGGGAGAAGCAGGGAGAAAAGGTAGAGGAGACAGAGAGAGAGAAAGAGAGGGAGAGGAGAGTGGGATGATGAGAGGAATGGTGCTGTTGAGTGAGAGAAAATAGAGAGAGAAAGGGGGGAGAAGCGGGGAGAAAAAGTAGAAGACGGAAAGAGAGTGAGAGAGAGATAGAGCGAGATAGATAGATAGAGAAAGGAGGGGAGAGGCGGGGAGAAGAATTGGAGAAGGAGAGAGAGAGAGGTGGGGAGGGGTAGAAGCGGGGAGAAAAGGTAGAGAAGACAGAGAGAGAGAGAGAAAGAGAGGGATAGGGAAGTGGGATGAAGAGAGGAATGGTGTTGGGTGAGAGGGGACAGAAACAAGTAAATAAAAAAGGGAACAGAGAGAGACAGAGATTAACTTTGTCAACGCTCCTTTGTTTGACTGCAATGCCAGGTCATTAACCGATCTGTCTTTGTTGTATAGGACTTCATTTCACGTTTTCATTGTTGATACAAATGCAAGATAAAACTTTATTCCGTTTATTGTGAATACTGCCAGAAAATTCGAGTGAGAGATGAACTTGTCTCTGAATTCATTCATCTTTATCGAACAGCCTTAAATACACAGATGAATTTTGTTATGACGTCATCAGTTGCTTTTCAATTAGGTTTCCTCCTTACTGTGTGCAAACGCAATGTATCGCCTGTTAATGCTCGTTTACATGATTGACTTAGAGCTATGAAATCGTACTGCAGTTTCTCGTTGTCTTTGTTGTTGTTTCTGCTATTGTTGCAAGCTGAAGGCGATGACGATCAAGATTAGTTTGATTAAGTTAAGATTTTCATATTTTGCTTTCATTCTTTTCGACGGTAAAGAGTGCAACACAACAAGCAGCAACAACGATATCTCAGATATGAGTCTTCGTTCGAGCAACATCTCAACATCATTCAGCTTCGATTTAATTCGCTGTGATTGGGTTGAAGCAATAAAACAGGTGTCGCGCATCAGCGATCCAGCGTCTTAACGACCTCAATGAAGTGATAAGTGCTTCCTTGTCACACGAACTAAATAAATCATTATGTCCTTATTTGGTAACTAGTACAATTGTTATTTACTCTAGAAATAACCTTAAACGATGTGTGTGTAGTTATGAGTGTACGAGACAGGGATGCGCACACTCACATACACATCGAGAGAGAGAGAGAGAGAGAGAGAGAGAGAGAGAGAGTTTGTACATGTGCTTAGGAAGTCCTTGTATGCTTTCGGTGATCATTGAAGGTCTGGAAAACATATAACACCTTCGTTCCAGTCAAGAAACCAGTCGTCTAAAAAATAAATAAAATAAAAAATAAAGTCGCAGGGAGACGATGTTCATGCCATACAAATAGCTCCTGGTGATCTAAAATTAAGTTGCTCAAGGTCAGGATGAGGGAGCCTGCAACCGCGCGACATCATGGGATCAG
>NC_091561.1:13799176-13801676 GCF_042767895.1 Penaeus vannamei | reverse complement strand
GCTTCTGCTTCCTCTCTTTTTTTGTTATTATTGTTGTTGTTAACATTATTTTCTTTTGTCAGAAAAAAATGGAGGTTTTTTTTAGAGGCGGTTTTTTGTACTAAATTTTGTATTAAGAAGTATGATGCTAATTGTTGACACTTCGTCCCTAGTGGCTTCAGAAAGGGAAGGTCTTGGAAGGGCCTGTGGGCGCCGGAGAAAACCCTGTATGGAAACCTGAAGTTACAAAGTCTTCCGTGATTGTAAATTTGGAGTATTAATGACTCTAATTTACGGTCCGGTGGGTTTGTAGCTTTGATTTTGCAACAACAATACGGCACTTTGTGACCTGTTACGTTATGGCGAGAAAAGGATGATGAAAATGATATTAGTATTAATACAGAAGTGGTAAGTATCATCACAGTAAGTTTGATCATTTTTCTCATTGTTCCCCTATCACTAGCAATTATGACAAATATATTACTTTAAAAACAAACATGATCGTCTGATTACTGGGTAGAAAATAAATAAAAATATAAATAAAAAATAAGAAAATGTATATCCTATTGTCCATGAAGGAGTGAGGAAGTACCAATATTTTGGAATTCAAATTGGGATTTCGTGGTTCGGATTCAACACAGTGCCAATCATTAGCGGGAATCACTTATTTCGGGAGGGACCAGTGGAGGCGGAGCTCATAGCCCGAACGCAGAGGAAGGAAAGTGGCTGATCCTGCAAGGGCAGATTGTCGTCCTTTGCGGAAACGAAGGAGGTAAAGAATCAAAGCATTTTCCATTCACAGTCTGAGGGAAGGCCAAGCTAGGAAAGCAAGGAAAAGCAAAATCGGTGTTCTTTGCTTGGAGAGAAGAAAAAGAAAATTGGCTCAAGAAGCAACTTTATGTGCTGTGTGAGGGAAGGAGGGTGTCGATGGCCTTGTCTCCGTGTGAGAAAAGGAAGGCGAAAGCTGTGTTCCTGCGGCCGGTGCAAGCAAAGGTACTGCAGTAGAGACCTCGTTGACTTAATGAGTTTGTCTTCAATGCAGCAAAAGAGATTGGCAGTGAAATTGTCTACTTACAGTGAAGAGATAGTAGAGAGGCAGCATGTGGCTTTGTATGTGCCTGTGTGAGTGTGCGCACATATACAAATAGATGTAAACATACATGCATACATACATACATACATACATACATACGTGCACATACATACATACACGCGCCCACACTAACACTCACATACACAAACATACATATGTATATATACATATATATATATGTGTGTGTGTGTGTGTGTGTGGACGCCTGTATGTATGTATGTTTGTGTGCAGGAACCAATTGCACTGCATATGTCTGTTTTAGTGGGAGAGGGCCTATAGTTACAGTATTCTTGTGTTACATGGCAAGTAATGTTTTTTGTGTAATATGAAAAATAATGTTATAGAAAGGAAATGTTATTGTATATATGTGTATGTGTGCGTATGCATGTCTGTGTTACAGAAAGGAAATGTTATCATTTACATGTGTATGTATTCATGTCCGTAAGCTTGCATGCCTGTGAGGTGCATGGTGGGCACGCAGGAGGGGGAGCGGCGCGGAAAAGCGAAGCGAAATACCTCATCGTAATACTCGTATCTCTCCTGCTCCTCCTCCTCCACCATCAGCTCTTTCCCCTCCTCCAGCGCCTCTCCCTCACTTCCTTCAAGCACAGCTCTACTCTCCTGCGACACCGCCTCTTCAGCGCTCTTAACCTCTTCCTCCACTGGCTCGACCTCCTGTGCCGGCACCTCCACGACCTCCTGTGCTGGGGCCTCAACGGCCGCCTCGACCTCTGGCGCAGGGGCCTCCTCAACCACCGGCGCAGGGGCCTCCTCGACCACTGGCGCAGGGGCCTCCTCGACCTCCGGCGCAGGGGCCTCCACGACCTCCTCGACCTCCTGCGGAGGGGCCTCAACGGCTTCCTCGACCTCCTGAGCAGGGGCTTCGACGGCCTCCTCAGACGCGGGCGCCTCCTCCACCGGCGGAGTCTCCTCGGCAGGAGTTACTGCGACATCTACTTGTTGACTCTCTACGACCTCATCTTTGTGTACCTCATCGTGCTCGGGCTGGACCTGCTCCTCGATCTCGCTGATGATTTCGTGCAGCTGGGACTTGATGTTCTCCTGACTGATTTCCGCGTCGGCGCTGGCTTCGGCAGCCGGTTCTTCTGCCGGCACCGATTCTGCTTCTGCCGGAACCTCTTCAGCAGCGGCTGGCACTGGTTCCTGCTCCTCGGCTTTGTGCTCTTCTGGGGCGTGTTCTTCAGCTTGTTCCTGCTGTGGCTGGGCCTCCTGTTCCTCCGGGATGGCGTTGGCGTTCTCGTCGACTGGCTGGGGCTCGGCCGGCTGAGGCTCGGGTTCCGGCTGTGATTCTTCTACTGGCGGTGCCTCCTCCTTCGGAATGTCTGCGATAGCCTCGACGTGGCTGGACTCCACGGCAAGGGACTGCCCCACGCTGCCTCCCTGCACCACAGACTCCACAGCGAAGGT
>NC_091561.1:13786676-13789176 GCF_042767895.1 Penaeus vannamei | reverse complement strand
AATAATAATAATAATAATAATAATAATAATAATGATAATAATAATAATGATAATAATAATAATAATAATAATAATAATAATAATAATAATAATAATGATAATAATGATAATAATAATAATAATAATAATAATACAGATAATAGTAATAATAATGATAATAATAGTAATAATAATGATAATGATAATGACATTAATCATCATCATCATTTGATGATGGCGATAAGAATAATAATGATAATAGTAATGATAATGAGGACAATAGTAGTATTGATAATTATGATATTACTATTATGATAATAGGAATAATAATGATAGATATAATGATTATTATAATGATAATGATGACAATCATGATAACATTAATAGTATTACTAACAGCAATGATGATGGTAATGATAATGTAAGCAATGGCAATAATAATGATAATGTAAGCGATAATAATGATAAAGATATTAATAATTAACATCATATTGATAATGATAATGATAATGCTGATAATAATAATAATAATAATGATAATGATAATAACAGTCATAAAGATGATAATGATGATAATAACAATAATGGCAATAATGCTAATATTATTAATAATGACAGTAGTAATGATAATAATATAAAAGATGGAACAGTAGTAGTAGTAGTAGGTGTAGTAGTAGTAATGGTAACAGTAGTAGTAGTGGTGGTGGTGATAATGAAAATAATGCGAATGGTAATAAAAGTAGTAATAATACGAATAGTAGTACTAATAATAGTAGTTCGAATAATATTGATGATGTTGGTGATGACAATTGTAATAATAATACTACTAATACTAATAATAATAATAATAATAATAATAATAATAATGATAATAATAGTAATAATAGTAATAGTAATAGTAATAATAATAATAATGATAATGATAATAATAATGATAATAATAATAATAATAATAATAATAATAATAATAATGATAATGATAATAATAATAATAATAATAATAATAATAATAATAATAATAATAATAATGATAATAATAATAGTAGTAATAATAGTAATAATAGTAATAGTAATAGTAATAATAATAATAATTATTATTATTATTGTAGTAATAATAAGGAATTATAAAATGGTAATAATAAAATTGAAAAAATTGTAATGACAGTGATACTGATAATAATAATGATAATAGTAAAAGTAATAATGATGATGATAATGATCATAACGATAACAATGACAACACCAATAAGAATTATAATAATGCTAATAAGAAGAAGAAAGATCATGATAATATTGATGTCAATGATAATGGTACTAATAATGCTAACAATAATCATAATAATGATAACAATATTGATTCTTAAAAAAAATAATGAAAATGATGATAATAATACTAATGATATTGATGATAATCATAAAGATAATTATGATGATAATAATAATAGTAATAATAATAACGATAGTAATAATAATAATAATAATGATGATGATAATAATAGTAATAATAATGATGATATTGAAATAATAAAAAGTAGAACAGATGATAATAACAAGAATAAAAACAACATCAACAAAATTAGTAATAATGCTAATATTGATGATAGTAATAATGGTAATACTAATGATAATAAGAATAACAATAATAATGATAATATTGACAAGAATGACAATAATAATGATAATGATAATGATGATAATAATGAGAATAACAATAATACTTTTGATGATGATAATTATTAAAATATTTCTCATAATGATAACAATAATGATGATAATGAAAATAATAATAATAATGATAGTGATAAAAGTAAGAATGATAATAATGATAATGTGGGTGACAGTGACGATAATAATAATAATAAGAGAAATAGTAGTAATGAAATACGAATGATGATAATATGACGATATGTAGAAGACGAAAAAGAAAATAATAATGGTGATGATTATAATGTTGATAGCATCACTCTGAAAATTATAACAAAATATATGATAATGATAACAATGCTAATGAATAATAATAATAATAATAATAATACAATAATAATAATAAGGACAATTAATAATAATAAGGACAATAATAATAAAAATTGTGAAAATGATATTGATAATGATAATGATGATAATAATAATTATTGTTTCAGAATGATATTGTAATGACAATCATACAAATGATGATGAGGATAATAATGATTATAATGATGATGATGATGATGCTATTAATAATAATAATAATGATAATAATGATAATAATAATAATAATAATAATAATACAGTAATAATAATTATTATTATCATTATCATTACTAATATTATTATTATGATTACTGCAGTGATTATAATTACAGCAATAATCATAAAAATAATAGCAGCAATGATAATGGCAGTAGTAATAATGATAATGATAATTATAGCAATAATGATAATAGAAATAAAGCAAAAAATAATAGTAAGGATAAAAAGGAAATAATCAAAGTCATAAGAATAACCAGTAACATTAATTATAATATTCATAAAAAAGGTG
>NC_091561.1:13739176-13746676 GCF_042767895.1 Penaeus vannamei | reverse complement strand
AAATGTGTTAATATACAATGCTTGCTAGTATTCTACCGATATTTCTCGAAATTCCCTGATATGAAGACCTATCATGCCCTCCCCAGCTATCGGGACGTTTGCCTTTGTCATATTATGTTTTCTCATGCGAGGTGAGAGTCACGCCCGTAGCAATAGCCTCCACTCACGCCCTACATGAAGATGGAAAATCACTATTTATCGAAGGATCTATGAGATTTGTAGCGTATGCGCGGTTCGTTCGTTTTTATGCCCGGACGGATTTTCGATTTTGGAATCTATTTTGTTTTGTCACTTCTTGTGCGATTACCAAATCTCATATGACCGTTGGCAGATCAACAAGTTCGCAAAATGAATGGATATAATAGAAAAAAAATCCAAGGTCCCCAAGGAAATCGAGTATATGGTTACCTCACGTGTGGAACAGAGATCAGATGATAAATTGTCAAAATCTTGCGAAAGAAAATAATATTTCAAGTGTATGCTGTGTGTGTTTGTGTGCAGGGACGGTTACAACTGATTAAAAGTGAGACACGTCTGGCCAGCCTTCCTTGCCGTCAATCTGCATTCGTGATGCGTATGTGCGCATGTCTTCCTGAAATGTATAAAATATGGATTGACTGTAACTGACAAAATACATCAATAACTTTGTGACTGATTTCTTCCTTGATTTACCCGACGATGAGTTTGAGACGGCTATCAGCAGTTGAAAAGCGCCAGCGGACGCATAGAGGAATGATAAATCAAAGACTCAAAGTGACATTATGAAGTGACTCCTTGTCAGGCGGCAAACCCAGGCTACCTAAAGGGGGCCGTCGCAACGAAAATTTTCAAAAATACTCGAAAAAAAATAATATCTGTAATCTAGTGGGCTTTGGCAATCTCGTGACGTAATATTTTTGCTAAATATGTAAAATTAAAGGAGTTATGACTAAATCTCTGACCGCCCCCCGCTCCGATGTTTACATTGTCGCGTCTGTGAAAATTTACTCGACAAATTTGTTTTTTTCGTATTTTTTCGGTTTATATTGGAATTCTCTGGTAGCTAGCTGGCAACTCTGTTTACCCATCAGCTGATCGCGAAGACTTCGGCTCGGGGAGACAAAACTCCACCAGAAAATCAGAGAGAAAGGTTGCCAGCTCATAGCTCCATGACACTATACCGCAGACGTACGGCCTTATCACACAGTAAGGGTACACTATTAATTGTAGATGCTAGTTTAGTATAAAATAGACGTAATATGATAGGAAATACTTCTAAATCACAGCTGCAGTTGTTTATACATTTAAATACCTCAGGTCGTCAGGTTAGGCCTTACAAACCATGTGCTCCAACGGGAATTTCTACAATCATTTGCAGTTATTACCATTAGTACTTTGCAAAAGGGGGGGGGGGGGGCATGTACCAGCTACACTTCAGAATACCCTGTGAACGCAATAGAATGCAGCAAGATTGTCGCAGAGATTAGAAAGGGAGTACAAGGGGGCAAAGCCACCTACATCTAATGAAAACGTGTCAGATACCTGGTTTGCCCGGGCTCTATCCTGCTAGAACATACGAGGTGAAGATTTTATAGGCCATCTCAGAAATGTGTTAATATACAATGTTTGCTAGTATTCTACCGATATTTCTCGAAATTCCCTGATATGAAGGCGTATCATGCCCTCAGCTATCGGGACGTTTGCCTTTGTCATATTATGTTTTCTCATGCGAGGTGAGAGTCACGCCCGTAGCAATAGCCTCCACTCACGCCCTACATGAAGATGGAAAATCACTATTTATCGAAGGATCTATGAGATTTGTAGCGTATGCGCGGTTCGTTCGTTTTTATGCCCGGACGGATTTTCGATTTTGGAATCTATTTTGTTTTGTCACTTCTTGTGCGATTACTAAATCTCATTTGAGCGTTGGCAGATCAACATGTTAGCGAAATGAATGGATATAATAGAAAAAAAATCAAAAGGTCCCCAAGGAAATCGAGTATATGGTTACCTCACGTGTGGAACAGAGATCAGCTGATAAATTGTCAAAATCTTGCGAAAGAAAATAATATTTTAAGTGTATGCTGTGTGTGTGTGTTTGTGTGCAGGACGGTTACAAGTGATTAAGTGAGACACGTCTGGCCAGCCTTCCTTGCCGTCAATCTGTATTCGTGATGCGTATGTACGCGGGAATGTGCATGAGCGCATGTCTGTTCCTGAAATGTATAAAATATGGATTGACTGTAACTGACAAAATACATCAATAACTTTGTGACTGATTTCTTCCTTGATTTACCCGACGATGAGTTTGAGACGGCTATCAGCAGTTGAAAAGCGCCAGCGGACGCATAGAGGAATGATAAATCAAAGACTCAAAGTGACATTATGAAGTGACTCCTTGTCAGGCGGCAAACCCAGGCTACCTAAAGGGGGCCGCAGCAACGAAAATTTTCAAAAATACTCGAAAAAAAAGAAAATCTCCTGTAATCTAGTGGGCTTTGACAATCTCGTGACGTAATATTTTTGCTAAATATGTAAAATTAAAGGAGTTATGACTAAATTTCTGACTCCCCCCCCCCCCCCACCGCTCCGATGTTTACATTGTCGCGTCTGTGAAAATTTACTCGACAAATTTGTTTTTTTCGTATTTTTTTCGGTTTATATTGGAATTCTCTGGTAGCTAGCTGGCGACTCTGTTTACCCATCAGCTGATCGCGAAGACTTCGGCTCGGGGAGACAAAACTCCACCAGAAAATCAGAGAGAAAGGTTGCCAGCTCATAGCTCCATGACACTATACCGCAGACGTACGGCCTCATCACACAGTAAGGGTACACTATTAATTGTAGATGCTAGTTTAGTATAAAATAGACGTAATATGATAGGAAATACTTCTAAATCACAGCTGCAGCAGTTGTTTATACATTTAAATACCTCACGTCGTCAGGGTAGGCCTTACAAACCATGTGCTCCAACGGGAATTTCTACAATCATTTGCAGTTATTACCATTAGTACTTTGCAAAAGGGGGGGGGGGGGGCATGTACCAGCTACACTTCAGAATACCATGTGAACGCAATAGAATGCAGCAAGATTGCCGCAGAGATTAGAATTCTAAAAATAAATAAAAAATAAAACGAGGGAAACCCAACATTTCGGAGCCCGTTATCTCAAAACTAAACTTTTGTCAACATTTGTCAGCATTTTTTAAATTCATTCATAAATAATTAGGCGATTCTAATGGGGTTTGGATCATCTAAAAGCTGAATATATTTGCGATGATTTTCTTAAAGAAGATTTTCTTTTTAGTTAATAGTAGTCCATATATCATATCGTGATGTTCGTAAGACTAGACATTTAAAAAAAATAAATTCCCACTAAACTAAAACGAAATTTAAAACTCTGGTCTTTGCAAATTTTAGGTATTGCAATAGACTATAGGTGGTATTTTTTTCAACAAATTTGTTCAATGGATAAATGCCATTTTTAAGAGGCTGTGATTGTTCAAAAACTTGTTTTTCGTTAATAACTTTATTATTTATTAGCCGAATGATACGAAACTTGGTGGTGTTTATCACTTTATATTTATGTATAACGAATATCCGATCATAACTGACGAACTTTGTTCTCGGGCGCGACGCCCCCCTAAAGGTCTTGTCTCGATCGAAACGCATGGAATTCACGCCTCCCTTTTCGCTGCGTCGACGTCCCAAGATCGGGAGACCTAAATTACACCCTGTGGGCAAGGAATGGCCCGGGTTACCATCCACTGACAGCGCGCGGGATTGAACGTAAGTAAGCAAAATTGTTAGACGAGAACATTACGGATGCACCACACGGCACACACAGCCTGACTTACTCATGGCTTGATATAGCGGGAAAATGTCTTTTTTCCTTCTAACACTATCAACATTAACACTACCGCCACATCTGGAAAACAAGAAAATAAAAGCTATGAATCAAATGTTCAATGGCGTGTTCTCTAATCTCTTCACGTAATAATACTTAATAATAACCTAATGTTGAAGTGTAATGTTTAAGAAGGCAAGATCCTTTTTCAAAAGCTTCTCACGCGATGTTCCTTTACGTATTGTGGACGTACGTATGGGTCCCCAAGATCGGGAGACCTAAATAACTCCTTGTGGGCAAGGAATAACCGCGGTTACCATCTACTGGCAGCGCGCGGGATTGAACGTGGATCAGCAAAATTGTTAGACGAGAACGTTACCGATGCCCCACACAGCCTGACTTACCCATGGCTTGAAATAGCGGGTAAATGTGTTTTCCTTCTAACACTACCAACATAAACACTACTGCAACATCTGGAAAACAAGACTATAAAAGCTATAACTCAGATGTTTAGTGGCGGGTTCTCTAATCTCTTCACGTAATAACACTTGATAATAACCTAATGTTGAAGAGTAATGTTTAAGAAGTCAAGATCCTTTTCCAAAAGCTTCTCACGCGGAACAGACTCAAAGCAGGATTATGTACTCTTTATGATTAGGTAAATAGATGATAAAAAGATCACCAAAAAAAAGACAGTCCTTCAATGAAAAGTCAAACGTAGAGCTAAAACAAATTTTAAATCGATTATTCCTTAGTGACTGTAACGAGTGCAGAAAAGGAGATTAAGAAAGAGAGAAAGGGATATAAAGGCACATGACCATGAACACTGTAAGAAACAGAGAAAAAAACAAGTTAATGTTGAGAAAGTAAAATAAACGGAGATAAGAGAGAAAGAGATAAAAGTGATCATGTAAATATGCATATATATACATACATACATATATGTGTGTGTCTTTTTAACTATATATATATATATGTGTGTGTGTGTGTGTGTGACTGGGTGAGTGTGTGTGTGTGTGTGTGTGACTGGGTGAGTGTGTGTGTGTGTGACTGGGTGAGTGTGTGTGTGTGACTGGGTGTGTGTGTGTGTGTGACTGGGTGAGTGTGTGTGTTGTGACTCGGTGTGTGTGTGTGTGTGACTGGGTGAGTGTGTGTGTGACTGGGTGAGTGTGTGTGTTTGTGTGACTGGGTGAGTGTGTGTGTGTGTGTGTCTGTGTGCGTGTATGTATATATATATATATATATATATATATATATATATATATATATGTAATATATATAATATATATATAATATATAAAATAATATATATATATATATATATATATATAATATATATAATATATATATATAATATATAATATAATATATATATATATATATATATATATATATATATATATGCATATTCATTTATGAATACACACATATGAATATGTATTTATCTACCCATCTATCTATCTAGAGAGATAGAGAGACAGAGAAGCAGACAAAGATAATATTATCATTGTTATTAACATTATTGAAATTATCCTTATTGTTACCATTGATATTATTATTGTTATTCTTGTATAATTGTTATCATAATTATCATCATCGTCATTTTTATCATTATCACTATCAAAGGACAAGGTAATAGGGCGTGATGTATATGCAACCCAATGTGCATCCGCAAAATCCTTTCCTAGCAACCTGCAGCGTGGGAAACCTAAGTCACCTCCACCAATAACACAATTAAAGCTTTTGTCCTAACGGTCAGGATGTCAAAGTCGAACGTAGCTATATGAAACCTGTCTCATAATTCAGTATAGGGGAAAGGATTTTATTATGTGCAAAATACTGCGAAGCGGGAGAGAAGGCAGACTAAGTAGGACTGTTGCTGTAATAGTGGCTAAAATAAGTAGGATAGTTACCCCTGGATGCAGGGAGAAAAACGTTTTCTACTATCGATATATCTACCATAAAAAACGTTATCTTTTATTAAAAGGACAATGAATATATGTAAAGAAGTATTATCAACCTTTTACGACTTATACTGCGAAATTGGGGAACGTCGGTGAAATATGAATTGGTATTATTGGAAATGCAACCTCACACCTAATTTAAAGAATCTGAGCTTACCATATGGTAGAACATGTCATTCTATAATAGTTTTCTTTTATACCATTTTTTGCGCAAGTTGATAATAACGGATTTTAGAGGGTATAAAATCCACGATTTCCTGTGGCCGCAGCAACCTTCCGCCTCCAGCGCCGCGACAAAATGACAAAAAGTCGTTAATATCGACGGGAAATCGGACGGGTTTGTAGCGAATGGCGTATGCGAGGGAAATTAAATGAGCCAATTAGATTCGTATGTAAACGTGAACATAGACACTCAATAGAACCAATCAAATATGGAATAGATCATTACGTGACAATAGAATCTGGGCCTAGAAGAAGGCAGTGGAAATTCAAATCAGTTCCATCATGGCTAGACAGTGTGTAGGTTGTGAGAAAAATAATATCGTGTCCACTGCGAAATATCAACAAAATAACGAAGCAAGCTTACTAAATCTACATCACGGTGTACTGCCACTGGAAGTACAATGCCCGCACTGTAAGACATCGTGTCATTGCAGAAATAACAGACAGGTTTGTGGTGCATGGAAAAGGATTCAAAAAACAAAACGAAGAAAGCAGTGTAACTTTGCTGTAAGTGAACGCAATTCCAGCCAACAACGACCTGGAATACCGCAACGATCCCAGTGACCCGCAGCCTGGCCCGTCTGGAGGTAAGGCTGAAGGTGAGGTTAAAACTGTTCCTGGGTCTGGGCTCTCTCCTGCCGGAACATACGAGGTGAAGATTTTGCAGACCAGGTAGGGGTTGGGGGGGGGGGGCATCCTGATATGTAGGCCTATCATGCCCTCCCCAGCTATTGAAACCGATATCGTCGTTATGCTTCGTTTGCGAAGAAGACGAGTGCTAAATTCGTTCGAAAGCTATTGGAAAAATTATTCTTATCACCCAAAAAATGTGGGGGTTGCATTTCCAAATTTACCTTTTGGAAATGCAACCCCACACCTAATTTTTAAAGATCTTACCATGTGGTAGAACATATCATTCTATGATAGTTTTCTTTAATACCATTTTCTGCGCAAATTGATATTAACGGATTATAGAGGGTATAAAATCCACGATTTCCAGGAGCCGCAGCAACCTTCCGCCTCCAACGCCGCAGCATCCTTCCGCCTCCAGCGCCGCGACAAAATGACAAAAAGTTGTTAATATCGACGGGAAATCGAACGGATTTGTATCGGATGACGTATGCGAGGGAAATCAAATGAGCCAATTAGATTCGTATGTAAACGTGAACATAGACACTCAATAGAACCAATCAAATATGGAATAGATCATCACGTGACAATAGAATCTGGGCCTAGAAGAAGGCAGTTGAAATTCAAATCAGTTCCATCATGGCTAGACAGTGTGTAGGTTGTGAGAAAAATGATTTCGTTTTCACTGCGAAATATCAACAAAATAACGAAGCAAGTCCCAGTGGAAGTACAATGCCCGCACTGTAAGACATCGTGTCATGGAAAAGGATTCAAAAAACAAAACGAAGAAAGCAGTGTAACTTTGCTGTAAGCGAACACAATTCCAGCCAACAACGACCTGGAATACCGCAACGATCCC
>NC_091561.1:13729176-13736676 GCF_042767895.1 Penaeus vannamei | reverse complement strand
TGCGTTTTAATCGAGAAAAGACCTTTAGGTAGCCTGGGTTTGCCGCCTGACAAGGAGTCAATTCGTAATGTCACTTTGACTTTGATTTATCATTCCTCTATGCGTCCGCCGGCGCTTTTCAACTGCTGATAGCCGCCTCAAACTCATCGTCGGGTAAATCAAGGAAGAAATCAGTCTCAAAGTTATTGATGTAGTTTGACAGTTACAGTCAATACATATTTTAAACATTTCAGGAACAGAAGACATTCGCTCATGCACATTCCCGCGCACACACGCATCACGAATACAGATTGACGATAAGGAAGGCTGGCCAGTTGTAACCGTCCCTGCACACACAGCACACACTTCAAATAATGTTATTTTCTATCGCAAGATTTTGACAATTTATCAGCTGATCTCTGTTTCGCACGTGAGGTAACCAAATACTCGATTTCCTTGGGGACGTTGGATTTTTTTCTTTTTTTTTATGTCCATTTATTTCGCTAACATGATATGTGAACACTCATATGAGATTTGTTAATCACGCAAGAAGTGACAAAACGAAATAGATTCCAAAATCGGGCATAAAAACGAAAGAACCGCGCATACGCTGTAAATCTCGTAGATCTTTTGATGAATTGCGATTTTTCCATCTTCATGTAGGGCGTGAGTGGAGCCTATTCTCATGGGCGTGACTCTCACCTCGCAAGAGAAAACATAATAAGATAAAGGCAAACGACTCAATTCGCCTTCTTCTGCCTTCTGCAGGGGAAATGAACATTTTTTGAGTGGGAAAGGTGTATTCAGGCCAAATGGGACATGAAAAATTGGGGAACAATAGATATAGACAAGATGCGGGCGTGTGACATCCAATTGCATTTCTAACAAATTATTTGTTAATAGACCGACAGGCCGAGAAAGAGACCTAGGAGAAAGCCAAGAGAACTGGGAGAAGGCCAAGACAGACACCTCGGAGAAGACCAAGAGAGAGACCTAGGAGAAGGCCAAGAGAGAGACCTCGGAGAAGGCCAAGAGGGACCTCGGAGATGCCGAGACACAGAGCCTGTCCCGTCTGGAGTTAAGGCTGAAGGTAAGATGAGGTTAAAACTGTTCCTGGGTCTAGGCTCTCTCCTGCCGGAACATACGAGGTGCAGATTTTGCATACCAGGTAGGGTTTGGGGGGTTGGGGTTGGCAGCCTCCCTCAAAGGGGGTTTAAGGGAGCCGAGCCCCCTATACAAAACGGAAATATGTTAATATACTATGCTTACTAGTATTCTACTGATATTTCTCGTAATTCCCTGATATGTAGGCCTATCATGCCCTCCCCAGCTATCGAGACCGATGTCGTTGTTATGCTTCGTTTGCGAAGGAGATGAGTGCTAAATTCGTTCGGAACACGATGAAAGCTATTGGAAAAAATATTCTTATCACCCAAAACATTGTGGGGGTTGCATTTCCAAATTTACCTTTATTGGAAATGCAACCTCACACCTAATTTAAAGAATCTGAGCTTACCATGTGGTAGAACAAATTTTTCTATGATAATTTTCTTTTATACCATTTTTTGCGCAAATTGATATTAACGGATTATAGAGGGTATAGAATCCACGATTTTCAGGGGCTGCAGCAACCTCCCGCCTCCAGCGCCGCGACAAAATCAGTTCAGTTCAGTTCAGTTAGATTTGCGAAGTCATGCTTCGCCCGGGCCTTTTCTCTGGAGTGGCCCGGCCTGTGTTAACTATTTCTAGTTAACTCAGATGTTTTCTTTGAACTGCATGCTTACCGCGGTGGCTGGATTGCAAGCAAGCGATCCAACTGCCACGGAGAAAGCATGTTGCACACCCTTTTTACCAGCCCGGCGGCTGTGGTGGGTGGTCCCTGCCTCAGAAATTGTGTGTGTACACAATTCTGCAAGTAATATAACAGGGTGGCGTTAGGCTCGCCGCAGTGTTTACATAACCTCCCAGTCTCACTGTCAATAATTTGCCAAGCGCATTGGTAACCTAGTCTTAGTCTGAATAGTATGACTTCGGTACCTCTTTTTGTATTTGGAGGAAGGGCCAGTGGCTCATAGCCTGAAGCATCTGAGTATCACTTGGCAGCGAGCGATTTTGTGATGTTTTCTCTATGTGCTCCCCGGAGGACCGCACACGCTGCAGCTTTGGTACCTTGGCTCAGTCCCCTTCGGCTGGGTTTAACGATCATGGAGGATGGGGGCATACCCCTACCCTTTTCGGCTAGTTTATCAGCAAGCTCGTTCCCTTGTATGCCTATGTGGCTTGGGACCCAGTTCATGATGATTCTTCTACCTTGACTAAGGACTCTTTGGGCTATGTATAGTAATGTTGTCAAGAAGTAGATGTTATCTGGGGGCATGCTATGCTGTAAGCTGTCAATAGTTGCTCTTGAATCTGTATGAATGACAACATGCCCTCCCCTCAGGGACGCGTGTGTCAATGTTTCCATGATCGCAACCGTTTCAGCCTGAAGCGTTGAGGCATTGTCAGTGACCCTAATGGATGCTGTGGTATCCTTTGTTGCAAAGCCGGCGCCTGCAGTATGGTTTATTGGATCCACGGATCCGTCCGTGTAGTAAGTTATACTACCCGGCGGAGTTATTTGTTCAATGACCCTTTGTGCTTGTGCCTTTAGGCTAGACATGGAATATTGATTTTTTCTCATTGTGAGATTTAGAATTGAGAATTCGATCATTTCGTTTGCCCACGGCGGGGTTTCTTTGTAATCAGGGTGAGGGGAGTCCATACCCTTGGCAAGCAATGAATCTTTTAGTTGAAAGCGTATCAAAACTCTGGCTGTATGTGTGAGCTAGGAATTGTCCGCAAACAACTGGTAATCTTGTTGTAGGCGTCTGAGAACTCTTTGTCTTAGATAGGAGTTTGTGGGTGCCTGCAGGACCTTCGAAAGGAACTGTGCTGCCATTAGATCTATTCTAGTGTCCATGGACGGTAAATCAGCTTCCATGAGAAGGTTGATGACCTTTGTCCACTTAGGTGCACCTAGAATTATCCTGGCTGCTTCGTTTTGTATTGTTTCCAGTTTTTCTTTTAATGTTGTGCTGGAAGCAATGAGGGCGACAGATGCATAGTCAATAATAGGACGGACAGCATGTACATAGAATTATCTTAGTGCTTTGTGTCCTGCTCCTATGTGTCTCCCTGTCATGACTTTCATGACTGACAGTCTTTCCTTGGTTCTGTCAAGCAGGTATTGGATCTCCTTTTTGAAAGTGTGTGTCCTATCCATACACCAAGGTATAGATAATCCTTCACCTATTCCAAATCCATACCCTGTATAGTGAGTTTTTTGTTTCTGACATTGCTTCTCAGCGCCATTGCTTTGGATTTTGCTGCTGATATTTTTAGACCCGTCCTACAACACTCTTCAGACACCAGGTTCAGACAACGCTGAGCTCTAGTAAGGCAGTGATTGCCAGAGGCTATGATTGCCAAGTCATCTGCATAAGAGATGATCTTGCATCCCTCTGGCAGGTGAATGTCGAGTATGTTGGACATGAGGGTATTAAACAGGGCTGGACTAAGAACCCCTCCCTGAGGAGTTTCATTTTCAAGTGGCATGTGCTGTGAGAGGTGGCCTTGAAATCTGACATTTGCTGATCTATTTTTAAAATAGTCAGCTATCCAGGCCAAGAGTCTTCCTTTGACTCCTTTGTGGATTAGGGTCTCTTGAATGGCAAGCGGACTTGCCAACTCAAAAGCCTTTTCCAGGTCAAGGAAGACAACCACGGCAGGCGAGGTGCAGATTGTGCTTAAGAGTGTGGAAATGCTATGAGCAGTGCTCTTACCCCTTGTGAACCTGTGCAGGTGTTCATGGGGGGGGACCCGTTTTCCATCGGAACCTGTTGAGTACCATCTTATCAGCTGTTTTACCCAGGCAGCTGAGAAGAGAGATGAGACGGTACTTGCCAGGCATCTTTGGTTTTGGGATGGGAACTATTGTGTCTTGTTTCCAGCTCTGGGGCACCGTGGCTGTTTGCCAGGATTTGTTGATAACCTGCAAGAATGCAAGTTCTCCTTCAAGGCCTAGATGCGAAATGATGGGGTGAGAGATCCCATCAGATCCCGGTGCTGACCCAGAACTGGATTTGTATGATTTTCTTAGTTCCCTAAGAGAGAACAAGGCATCTGTTTCATCAGCTTCGAGTGCCTTGTCTCTTATGAGAGCAAAACTTTCTGGATTTAAGTTTTGTTGTTTTTCTCTCATCATTGAACGCAGATTGTTGGTGCTGGTTCTGGCAGAGAACTCAAGCACCAATCTGTTAACCTCTGATTGTGGGTCATGATGAGTGCATTTCGGGGCTTGGCGGCTTGTCGCTTGCCTGACCTGTTTCCACAACTCTGTAAGGCTGGTCTGGTGCCCAAAAGATTGGCACCATTCCAGCCATTTTTCCTGCCTTACTCTGTTGGCAGTTTCCTTGGCATCCACGACAGCTTCCCTCAACAGGGCCAGATTGCCGGGAGATCTTTGCCGTCGGAAGTTTTTTCTACACATATTAACCCTGTGGTTGACCTCTTTGATCTCATCATTATAGTACCAGGCGTCTTTGTGAGTTCTGGACCATAGGCGAGTTTTGGGAATGGTTTGTGAGGCTGCCTGGTTTATGGCCTGGATTAGCCTTGCCTCTAGCACATCCACGTTTTCATTATTGTTATTGGGCTCATTGTCTTTCAGACATCGAGCCAAGCCTTCCTGGAAGGCAAACCAGTTGGCCTTGTCAGTTTTCCATTTAGGAATGTAATGTGGTCTTTGGGCTGGACCTGCGTCCATTAGTGTGGTGACTATGCCGTAGTGATCACTAGTAACCGCATCATCCACACACCACCGAATTCTCTCCACCATTGTTGCAGTGGCAAAGGTGAGGTCTAGGACCCCTCCCACCACATGCGTTGGTTCTTTTTGGTGTTGGGAAGAGCGATTCTCAGGGAATGTCTCAAGCACTTGTGCTATGTGAATGCCTCCGCCGCGTTCGGCTTTTTGCGGGGATTCAGGTAGCATGGCCATTTTTGTGCATTGAAGTCTCCCCCTATGATCACTCGGTCGTGTGCTGCAGTACCACAGACCTGGTTTAGATCTACACTCTCACACAGTGGTTTGCTATAAATATTGTATATCTTTATAGATCCCGCAGGTAGCTGAACAGCAAGAGATTCAACACCATGTCGACAGTGCGGCGGGTATGGCTATTAGGAGCACGGGATAGCTTCTTTTACCAGGGTCATCAGGCCTCTAGCACCATCCAGGTTTGGAAGTGGTGAAGGCATGATATCCTGAGAAGCACACGGATCCCACTGTTAGTGTCTCCTGGAGCATGACGACGTCAATGCTCCTTGTTCGCACAATTGACTGGAGAAAGGAGTTCTTGCTTTTATAGCTACAGATATTCCATTGCAGTATGCTTAGATTGTGTGCCATGATGGTTACTCAGTGTCACTTGCTTCAGCTTCAGATGCCCCAGTGCTGGTGGCATCAGATAAATACAGATCCTCGTTGATTGAGGATTGTACAACTCTCCTCTAAGTCAGACACTCCGGTTAAGCAGCTCTACCGAGGGGTGTAGGGCCTAGGTTGGAAGTGCCACCTCGGGTCAGAGGACGAGACTTTGGCTGTACAGACTCGGCTTGCTGCACAGTTTCAGCCTGTCCTGACAGACTACCTGGGGTTTCATGTAATGTTTCTCTTGAAGCTAGCCTGCCATCCAAGGATTTAGGGAGGGGAGCCCTGCTCGTTATCGGTTTGGAGGCTTCTAGCTTCCTTCCCTTCAGAGTTGTCACAGTTTGGGTCATAGCCGTCATGGCGACCTGCACTGCTTTCTCCGCCTCCTCACTGGTCCTCCCCAAGGCTGTTGCTACTGCAGAAACTACAGCACTCAACAGGAGAGTCATATCTTTCTCGTCAAAGAAAAGATTATCATCTACTGGGGGGACCATTGCTGTGGCCTTTGAACCTTTTTCCCTTTGGTTCTTTTTTGTTGTTTTGCCACTAGCAAGCTTGGGGAATTCCTCTCTATTAGAGGTATCCAATTTTCTCTGTGGGGGCGACTCCTTCCTCTTAGGAGGTCGGGGAGTCTTTTCTTTTTGATTTTGTTTTTTGTTTTGACCCCAGACATAGGTGCCTGGGGGCGCAGGGACAAAGTCAGGACGCTTTTTGGCTAGCTCCTGCTTTTTAATCACTGCCTGTTTCCTGACAGAGCAAGCCAGGCTCCAGGTATGATGTTTTTTGGCACAGTTTGGACACTTGGCTGTTGTGTCCTTCTGGCCATCTTTGTGTGCCTTTATACACACTTCGGTTTCATGTGCCTCGCTGCATACAGCACGTTTGGCTTCTTGGCCTTGCAGTTGGCCTGGTGATGCCCAAATTTCTGGCACGTGAAACATCTCAAGGGCTCTGGCACATATGTCCTGAGCTTGTATGAGCCCCAGTTACCCAGATCAAGGGTGGTGATTGGGGCTCCCTTGAGGATAATCCAGGACTCTGCCTGGTTGGAGACTTCCCTTTGGTCATGCGGGAAGCCTCCACCACTTGTGGGAGAGACGTGATCACGTCATGCGCTCTCTCTCTTCCTCAAGCGGTTGCTCCGCTGATATCCAGCAAATCCTGCTGGTGTCAGACGCCCCATTGGAGCACCTTGCCCTAAAAGCCGACGCGATGCTCGCAGCTAGGGCACCTACACGATCAAAAGCGACAGTGTCTGCCGCAACCACCACCTCCGCCGTGACGTTGGGATCCCTTGCAGCTCACGTCGCCACACAATCCGAGGCTGTGCAGAAGATATCCACACAGGAACGCAATCGCTCCCGGCCTCGCTTTCGCACCCCTTCGCCGCCAAACAGTGACCGGGACTTCAGGCGCTCTCTACCGCCTAACCGCTAGCCTCGCTTCCGCGTTTCTACACCGCCGCTCGTAAAGATTGGAGGCTCCCGCGGAAACTTGGCGCGCCTGTCTTTCGCGGACCTCGGAGGCGTTTATTGTACGTCCGAGATGCCTCCTCCCTACGTTTCCTCGTCGACACAGGGGCCGAGGTCAGCCTCCTCCCGGCCTCCCACAGGGATAAACGCTTCCCCTCCTCCCGCACTCTAGAAGCTGCCAACACATCGCCCATCAACACATACGGTGAGCGTTCAAGGACCCTCTCGCTGGAAGGCGAGCCCGCCCAACGATTCCAGTGGATCTTCCTCGTCGCCGACGTCCCTCAACCTATCATCGGCGCCGACTTCTTGGTGCACTACGGTCTGACGGTTGGATCTTCAAGGTATGGCCCTAATCCACCAAACCGGGGCCCACACGCATCGCTGCTCCGGCTCTGGTAAGTACCCCCCTAAAATATACGGTGCTTCCCAGTGTGGTGTTTAGCCGTATCATGGGCTATTCTTCACCACTAATTGAGCCAATTGTGACTCCCCCCTTTTTAATAACAAAAGGAAAACAAACAAGACAAACAAAAACTCGTTAGCGTAGGCAAACGAAAATAAATGTGCCAAGAA
>NC_091561.1:13715248-13725248 GCF_042767895.1 Penaeus vannamei | reverse complement strand
CTTTCTTTTTTTTTCTTTTCTTTTTTTTCTTTTTTTTTTTTTAGAAAATTCTCCTCACCCCTTTTTTATGTGCCTGATTGTGACGAAATAAAGGACTGAGTCGCTATGTGCAAGAGCGAGAAGGAGAATGATGAAAGGGTAAATACAAGGCATATTGCATGTGAGACGAGAATCCAGAATGTTACAAGGAGTGCAGGCGGTGATGCGTTTCAATAGCTAGGGTAGAGGAGCGTGTGACAGAGAAACGAAGAGAGTGTAGATAGGAGATAAGATGGAGTGAGTGGAGACGAATGACACGGGCGATTCGTGATAGATGAGTATCTGCAAGAATGAAAGGGAAAGTTTGCAAGACAGCAGTGAGATCAGTGAGATTTTATAAAACGTGGAGGCTGTGAAGCTGACAAAGAGACATGAGGCAAAGAGACATGAGAGGGACAACGCAGGTATGACGATTTGGAGACATGAGAAGGACGAGATGAAGACGGCTAGGTCAATTAAGAGAAGTGATGTGGGGCTTTGCCGAGAGACGGATGCTGAGGCCAATGCTGCTAGGAAGAAGAAGAGAAAGACAAGAGAAGCGTGCAGGGGGTTGGTGTGACCGAGGAAGATACGGAGAATAAGGCAAGATGGAGATAAATGAGTCACTGTTTTGACCCCTAACGAGAACATCCGAACGAATCAGAAAACTCGCAGCAAATAGTTTCAGATTACTTAATCACAAACAACATCAGGAATGGCCACAGTAGCGACACAATGCGGACAAACGTTTATCTCTCCGGACTACGTATATTGACCCTTATGGCAATGGTCGAACCTAGAACTAGTAACGCGATTGCAAAACTTTCGAAATAACTTCCGTCTGTTTAAACGCACTGCAGAGGAATTCTTTTGCGGAGAAATTGCCAACAGCAGTTCCAATTTAGAAGAGATAACAGCCTGTAGGGAAGAAGGAATTTTGGATACATAATAGCAGAAAAGGTTCAAGGAGGAAGAAATATCGTTCCACAAAGCAAAATATATGAAGAGCATATTGAGGTACATCCTGATGTTTATTTATCTTTTCGGTTAAGATAGAATAGCTTTCGTGGAGAATTTGCATTTTTGATTTACAGGAAACAGATATACGACGTATACACTTGGAATCAATATTTGTTGGTTGTGTTTTTTTGTTGTTGTTGTTTTTAAGCTTGAAGAGATGGATATTGATTATAAATAAAGGTAATTTATCGGAATGGATTGTGAACTCAGTACCTTATTCATCTCTGTACTGCTTATCATATATCGAGGGATTAAACGCTCTTTTTTCTATCTTTCTACCTATCAATTTGTCTATTTATCTTTTTATCTATCTATCCATTTATCTATCTATTTATCTATCTATCTATCTATCCATCTCTCCCTCCATCTATCTATCCATCTATCTATCTATCTATGCATCTGTCTATTCATCTATCTATCTATCTATCTATCTATTCATCTATCTATCTATCCATCTATCCATCTATTCTTCCATCTATGTATCTATCCATCTATCTACCCATTTATCTATCCATATATCTATCTATCTATCTATCTGTCTATCTATCTATCTATCTATCTATCTATCTCCATACATACAAAACACACCACACATCAAGCACAAATGCACACCCGCTTGCCACTTCTGACAATCGTACCAGAATTTCTTTTCCCAACGAAGAACCAAGAAAACACGCTCGACTGCTTGTTTGCTCTCGTCCATAGGCCTACCTTGCCTGGCAACAGTGGCGTCCCTCTCTTCCTCTTGCCTAAATGAGTCTTTCCTTAATGAGATCGATATTTGAACGAAGAGAGTCGAGGTTATTGATAATAGGAAAAATGAGGTGGGGGGGGGGTAAGTATGAATGACGTCATGATCAACTCCCAGCGAACTCGTTGTAAGAAAAGTTGTAATAAAAAAGTTTGCACCGATCGCTGAGTCCGCTTTCCTCTTCTCACCTCCCTTTCTCTCTTTTTCACCCTCTCTTCTCTCCTCCTTTCTTCATTTCCCCCTCTCTTCCTTCCTTTTTACCCCCGCCTCCTCCCTCCTTCGTCCCCCTCTCTCCTTTCTTTTTTGCTCTTCTCCCTTCATCCTCCTCACGTTCCTGTTCCTTTCTCATTTCCTCTTTACTTCTCTTCTCCTTCCTTTCTTCCTTCCCCTTCTTCTCTCTCCCCCCCCCGTCCTCCCCCCTCCTCCCTCCTTCATTCCGCTCTCCTCCCTCCTTCCTTCCCCCTCTCCTCTCTCTCCCCCACCACTTTCGTCCCCTCCGCACGCTACGAAGCACCCGTTTTCTTTGCGTTCCGCGACCGTTTTCTCCCTCTTCCGGGTCCGTTTTCTATGACGCTCGCACTCGTTTTCTCTGAGTTTGCGCGCAGGGTTGCCGATGGCGGGCGACACGGGAGGCCGGGCGATCTGCTGAGGCTGTAGGCGGCCGAGCGGGGACTGACGCGCACACCGCCCCTGCCGCGGTGTCTTTGTTCCTTTGAGTGTGCCTCCGCCGTGCGTGCGTGCGTGCGTTCGTCTGGCAACCCCTCAAAATCGTGCGTGTGAATTGGTGTGTCGCCTGGCAGCCATGATCAGCTGCTCAGCGCTGTCCTGGCAGAAGAGCTAAGAAGGTAAAAAGGGGGAAATGAGTGGCGAGGAGTGAATGGAGGGAAAGGGTGAAATCCACGAGATAAAACCGGGCTTTCCTCGTGGAGGCTCTGGCGGCGGCGGCAGCGGCGGATCCCGGGGGTGGCACACGCAGCTGTTTCTTTCCCGCCTCGCCTCGCCGTGCCTGTCGTTTGTCATGCTGTTCTGCGCCTTTCCCGGGAGGCTCCGGACTGCTCGCGTGCCCCCCGAGATGGCGCCGCTGCTTGCAAGCCATCCAGAACCCGCTCCGAGTACGCCGGTCTGCAGGGGAGGGAGGTTGACCGTCGGGCTGCTGTGCCGGTGCCGGGTTCTAGAAGCTGCAAGGATCTCTCTCTCTCTCTCTCTCTCTCTCTCTCTCTCTCTCTCTCTCTCTCTCTCTCTCTCTCTCTCTCTCTTTCTTTCTCTCTCTCTCTCTCTCTCTCTCTCTCTCTGCCTGTCTGTCTGTAGCTCTCTTGTTTGCCTGCTTCTCTCTCTGTCAGCGTATTTCGCTCAGTCTCTCTCTCTCTCTCTCTCTCTCTCTCTCTCTCTCCTCTCTCTCTCTCTCTCTCTCTCTCTCTCTCTATCTCTGTCTCTCTCTCTCGTTGGAAGTTGATGTTTGTATTCTCGCTTGTCTACGTATGTATGTGTTTGTATGTTCTTATTTTTCGTGTGTGATTGTATATGTGATGTATATATATTTTTCATTGTGTGTATGCGTGTGTAAGTCATGTAGGTAACATATGCAAACCAAATAAAACACGAGTGAGTGTTATTAAAAATATTTTTCTCTTTGTGCCTGTACATTTTCTGCAAAATCCGAGCCCGTGTTAATTTATTAATGTAATATCATGCATAATTACATCAGTGAAATTAAGTTTCTATTCTCTTTGCTCTTCCAAACACGAAGCGATCCCCTTTTTGAATCTCATCTTGATCTAGGTATCTTTATGACCTTGATTTTTAAAAAGGGAGTGTAGATTTTTCCTAGAATGCTTGTGTATGCTTTCACATCTCTTCGGATGCATTCGGATATATTGATTTTGCTCAGATGCTGAATGTGCGGAGGGTTTTGTTTAGTCTGTGTTCGAATGCGTGTACGTGTTCTATGTGTTTGCCCCCTCTCTCTCAGTATATGTGTTTGTGTATGTATTTATTTATTCATTTATATATATATATATATATATATATATATATATACATATATATATGTAATCATATATATATATATATATATATATATATATATATAAACATATATGTATACATATATATATATATACATATATATATACATATATATATATATATATACATATATATATATATATATATATATATATATATATATATATATATATATATATATATATATATATATATGAGTGGGTGTGAGTGTTGGTGTGTGTGTGCATGTCTGCCTACCTCCCCATCTTTCTGTCTGCGTCTGTATTTGTGTCTGGTATCAATGTCTGTGTGTCTGCTTGTATCTGTATTTGAAATCCCGCTTTTTTTTTTTTTTTTTTTTTTTTTTTTAGTCACGTGTTAAAGCTTCCCCGTCTCCGAGACCGATTATAAAATAACATAAGTTTCTTTTTTTTTATCTCTTCGAATCTTCTTCCCGAAGCTCTCCACGCAGCTTAAACAGAACACCAGATGAACACGAAAGAAAGCACGAAGAAAACTCCAGCACAAGTGACGAACAAAAGTCTTTTAATGAACTGAGGCTTCGAATCTGTCTTACCCTATACAAAAAGTGTCGTAATAACCGGAGGTTCGAAACGGAATTCGAAACACGTTATAGAAGAGTCTTGTCCGTCACTGTACACAGCACGGACTTAGACGAGAAAGCGCAACCATATCCATATAGGGAGGATAGACAATAGTTTAGTCTAAAAGAACAATGCCCTTAAGGACATTCTTGTGTGTATGACTCATCACCGACTCAGAATCGACTCACTCACCTTAACCTTGTCTCGGAAGTTTTCTTAGGTTTTCGTGTTTTTCTTTCTTTCTCATTTTTTTATTAACCTTTGCGGATATTTTTTCATTGGGAGGTGTATTAATTACGTTGCCTTTTTCTCTGCTTGGTCTGTATTTCTAATGTTTGTTTGTACGTCTATCTGTCTATATGTATATCGCTCTCGCTTGCACTCTCTCTCTCTCTCTTTCTGTCTATCTATCTATCTAGCTATATATCTATTTATCTATCCTCCCCCCTCTCTCCCTTTCCCTCTCTCCTTACCTATCCATCTATCTCTGTCTCTCTCACTGAGTCTCTATTTATCTCTCTCTCTCTCTCTCTGCTTCTTTTTCTCTCTCTCTCTCTCTCTCTTTCTCTCTCTCTCTCTCTGCTTCTTTTTCTCTCTCTCGTTTTATATGACCATCTCCAAATGACTTTGTCTTTCCATCTCTTTCTTTTTCTCTATTCTAAGTGCTTTAAATCCTCTCACCATTTCGTTTTTCTTTATAGTTATTACCCCCTTCATCTTTGCATTTTTTTCGTATGCTTTTAAGCCCTTTCACGTTCCTCTTTTTCGTCTTTTTTCTTTTTTTTCTTTTCTTTATCTTTCTTAAAAGGGAAAATCCCTCGAGATTGTTCAACGACTTAAGAGTCTGAACCCCATCACTGATTTTTTTTTTCTTAATCTACTCTCTTTCTCTATCTATCTATCTATCTGTCTGTCTGTCTGTCCGTCTTTCTAGCTGTCTCTCTATCTGTCTATCAATGTCTGTTAGTCTCTCTATCTCTATCTATCTACCTTTCTATCTATTTACCTATCTGTCTGTCTGTCTCTCTGTCTGTCTCTCCATCTATCTATCTATCTCTATGTCTGTCCGTCTGTCTATCTATCTGTCTGTCTTTCTGTCCATCTGTCTATCTATCACTGTTAGTCTCTCTCTCTCTCTCTCTCTCTCTCTCTCTCTCTCTATATATATATATATATATATATATATATATATATATATATATATATATCTATCTATCTATCTATCTATCTATCTCTATCTATCTATCTATCTATCACTATCTATCTATCTGTCTGTCTCTCTATCTTTCTATCTATATGTCTGTCTATCTATGTCTCTCCAGCTATGTCTCTCCATCTCTCTCTCTCCATCTCTCTCTCTCCCTCTCTCTCTCTCTCTCTCTCTCTCTCTCTCTCTCTCTCTCTCTCTCTCTCTCTCTCTCTCTCTCTCTCTCTCTCTCTCTCTCTCGCTCGCTCGCTCGCTCGCTCTACCAAGCGAGTGAAAGAAAAGCGATACAACTTGCCAAAATTCCCAACAGATGTCGCATTGAAAATCCCGCGCGTTCCTTGTACCCGAAATCGAGGTGTCGGGCTCGGCGGCTGCGGGTTTGTTTCTGTCGCGAAATCACGATTATTGATCGATCGAGGCCAGAATTGCGTCACTGCAGAGAGGCTGTACGGCGTTCTTCTCGTTCGGCGGGATCAATAAACGCGTAATGGTACGGTCAGACTACCCGTAGATTCGTGAAATCTGGCGATTTTTTTTGGAATTTGCTCATCGATGGGCTCAATCCACTGAACTTTCGCCCACGTGTTCGATGCGATGGACGAGTGGGTATCCATCGCAGTTGCACACGTTAAGAATCTGTAGTATATATGTATGCATAAATTTTCCAATGAAGACAAAAATATTATTATATATTTTAGATTATTCAGAATTCCTCATATTTAGTTTTACAACAATATTTACATTTAAATTTAAGCTAATATACGAATAAATGAAAACAAAAGCATTGACCATGGATTCTTATTTTACTGACGAATATAAACAAACGCGTATCCGCCAACTTCGAGTCGAAACCGCAGATCCCTTGAATATTCGAGATGTGGAATTCTGAAGCAGTTTACTCCCTCCTAGAAAAGGTTATAACTCCAGAAACATGAACGAGTAGCAAGAGTTAGAGAGATTACGGGATCCATAGAGAGTTCCTGTGGGTACGATTTGTTTTGATGCCGCAATTCCACTGGACAAAGCCGATGGTTCTTTTCGCAGTATGAACACCACGGGTGGGTGGGTTGGTTCCTCAGAAAATCGCTGAATTCCAGTAAAAATTATGGGTAGTCTGCCCGTACCTTAACACTGGCTCAAAGTGGCAGTCAAGCGTTTGAAATGAAAGACACAGATCTCTTTCCTGCGCTATCTCCATCTACAAAACAATTGTCGCGCAACAACGAACCGCGCATGTTCGGACAAACTGAAAGGTTATCTGCGCGTTTCGATTTCTGAAAATAACTTACCACACAGACCAGTCTGCTCTGTGTTTGTGTTAACAACTTGTCATCCATAAAATAGAAGAGAGAGACAGAGAGAGTGACATAACTCTTTTATCGTTGGCACTTATATTACAGTGAGTGACATATTTAAGGATTATCTTTTCTTTCTTTGAATATTTCATGTGAAAGAAAATTCTAGTTAGCAGTAGTCTACATATATTACTGCTATCTGTAAAGATCTGTACCCGTTTCAACTTCTTTGTACCTTTGTCATGCAAGGGTAATTAATGGCTTCGCTCCCTGTGTGTCTGATATTATTATTACAGTGCTCGATAATGTTTGCAAGAGCATCATGATCACGGTCGTCAGTTTACCGAAAAAGGGCATCAGTCATCGCCGACTAACCAAGCGAAGCAATTTCGATCGGTGACATCGGGACAGGCGAGTTTCAGCCAGTGCGCGCCGGTTCATGGGCTTGTGCGGATCTTTGTCTCTCTCTCTCTCGCTGTTTATTTCCGTGTCTTTCTCTGCATCTGCTTTTCTGTCTGATTGTTTCTGTTCGCTTCTTGTTTGTCTGTGTCTTTTTGCCTCTCTCTCTCTCTCTCTCTCTCTCTCTCTCTCTCTCTCTCTCTCTCTCTCTCTCTCTCTCTCTCTCTCTCTCTCTCTCTCTCTCTCTCTCTCTCTCTCTCTCTCTCTCCTCTCTCTCTCTCTCTCTCTCTCTCTCTCTCTCTCTCTCCTCTCTCTCTCTCCCCTCTCTCTCTCTCTCTCTCTCTCTCTCTCTCTCTCTCTCTCTCTCTCTCTATCTATCTATCTATCCATCTATCTATCTATCTATCTATCTATCTCTATCTCTATCTCTATCTCTATCTCTATCTCTATCTCTATCTCTCTCCTCTCTCTCTCTCTCATCTCTCTCTCTCTCCACTTCTCTCTCCTCTCTCTCTCTCTCTCTCTCTCTCTCCTCTCTCTCTCTCTCTCTCCTCTCTCAACCTCTCTCTCTCTCCTCTCTCTCTCTCTCCTCTCTCTCCTCTCTCTCTCTCCTCTCTCTCTCTTCTCTATCTCTCTCTCTCTCTCCTCTCTCTCTCTCTCACTCACTCTGTGTGTGTGTGTTTGTCTTTGTTTCTTTCTTTCTCTTTCTCTCTGTCTATCTATTTATCCCAACTTCTTCCTTACTCATTTTCTCCCTTCTTCCCTTCATTCCTCCCCCTTCCCCATCTCTCTCTCTCTCTTTCTCTCTCACTTGCTCTTAATCTATGACAGTTACTTAGTGTTCTCCCTTCCCTATCTCTCTCTCTTTCTGTCTCACCAGCTCTCTGTCTAACTATGGCAGTCCCTTAGTGTTTTCTTTTTCTTGTCATTTTCTCTATCAAATCAGTACATCAAACCATTTGCTTTTCACCTCCTCTAAGTAACTTCGTCCTCTCCTTCTCCATATCCCTCATTTCCTTCCAATATTTTCATTTCCCATTACTGCGGAGAAAAAAAAATTCCATTCGATTTTTTACCCGAATTTCGTTTGTTTTTCGACCCCGTTACAGCGCAGACTGAAAAAGCAAGTCATCCCATCCGTCGAGTTACATTGGTAAAAGTGGAAAACGGTGTAAAAGGAAATGTTTAAAACGTGACAGAGAAAGAAAGAGAGATAAGGACAGGAAAAAAGAGATAGAGGAAGAGAGAGAGACAGAAACTGAGAAAGAGAGACAGACAGAGAAAGAGAGACATAGAAAGAGAGACAGAGACATAGAAAGAAAGACAGACATAGAAAGAGAGAGAAAGAGACAGAATGCAAGTCATCTCATCCATCGAATAAAATGATTTTGCAACCCCTGACCAAATTTTGTAACAAAAAAAAAATAAACAAAAGTAATAAAACGGTGTAAAATGTGTTTAAAAAAAGAAGTCAACAACACGAAATGTAAAACAAACTGTCCTCATTTTTTTCTTCTTTTCCTTATTACTCTATCCTTTCGTTTTCCTTTTTCTTCATTTTTTTTAGGAAGACAATGTCTTGATATTTGAACGTTATTGTTTGCACATCGCCTTGGCTTGAGTCTCTCTCTCGAGGACGGAGCGTGTGCGAAAGGACGCGGAAAGGATCGGGAGATTGGAATCGGAAAGCGTGAATAAATGATAAGGGGATGAATTCTGGTGGGGGGAAATGGGAGGGGTTTTGGGGGGGGGGGAGAAAAGAGGGGAAGGGAAAGAGAAGGGATAAAAGGGGTAAAGAGGCGAGAGAAGGGAGAGTAGGGGAGAAATGTGGGGAAGAAAAGGGAAAATGGGAGAGAAAAGTGGGGAAGAGAAGGAAAAGAGAAAAAGAAGAGAAATGGGGTAAAGAGGGGAGGAAGAGAAGGGAGAATAGGGGAGAAAAGAGGAAAATGGAAAATAGAGGAGAAAAATGGGGGAAGAGATGGAAGAAAGAGAAGAGAAAATAGGGGAAGAGAAGGGAAAATAGAGAAGAAAGAGAAGTAAAAGATGGAAAAAGAAAGGAAAAGGGAGAGAAAGGAAAAGAGAAAAAGAAGAGAAATGGCGTAAAGACGGGAGGAAGAGAAGGGAGAAAAGTGGGAAAGAGAATGGAAAATAGGGGAGAAAATGGGGGAAGAGACGGGAAAATAGTGGAGAAATGTGGGGAAGAAAGGAGAGAAAGAGAAGTAAAATATGGAAAGAGAAAGGAAAAGGGAAAAAGAGAAGAGAAAAGGGGTAAAGAGGGGAGAAAGAGAAACTGAGATCAAAGTTGAAGTAAGATAAGAGAGAGGACAATAAAGGTAAAAAGAGAGGGGAAAAGACAAGGGGATCATAAGGTTAATAAAGTTAAGATTAAAAGAAAGATAGTAAGGGGAAAGGGGCTGATAAAAAAGTTTATAGAAAATAGGGGAAAAAGAGGAGAGGAGGAAAGTGATAAGGAGAAAAGAAAAAATAAATGGAAGGAAAGAAGGTACGAGAAGAAGGTAAATGAGATAAATGATGAATAAGTGATTGAGAGAGCTGGAATAGAAGGATTTTGAGGAGAAAGAAGTTAAAAAGGAAAAGAAAAGAAGGAATAAGAGAGATAGGATAAGGTAAAATTAAGACTATGAAAATTGCAAAAAAATATATATATAAAATAATGATTATGATATCAGTAATAATCATA
>NC_091561.1:13697748-13700248 GCF_042767895.1 Penaeus vannamei | reverse complement strand
TGTGTGTTTATGTTTTAAGTTATTTTAGCTGATATTTATTATTTTTTGTGTTGATATGTTCTTGTTTTTTTGTTATTTATTTTCTTCTGCGCCAATTCCTCTCGATATGAATGTTAATACGAGTATTCGGCTAATAATATTTACATACGATTACTGCTGTTTCTTTTGGTGAAAATTATGAAAATGCTTGCAATGCTAATGCTCATTTTAATAGCAGTAATGTAGTGGCACCGCTGATGATGATAATGAGAACAGTTAAAATGATAACAATAATATTAGCAATAACATTAACGCCCTAGTTAACATAAATACTCAACATTAACAGTCAATTCACATTATTATAAACAATAACTAAGATAATGGAAATGGCAATGACAGTAAAAATACTAAACCAATAAAAGATTATGATTATGACAGAAAGGAAGATAACAATAATCCCAATTTGTCACATGCAGATACTGGGTTATTACGTGAATATTATTAGCATTTGATTACCAATAGTATTATCATAATTACCATCATCACTGTCAGCACTACTGTTGTCTTTATTATTGTCAATTGCATGAATTGCCATTGCCTTTATATCATTAGTTAAACACAATTCTTATCATCACTAATGTGACTGGAAACGATATTGATAAGACCAATAAGAAAGGATAAACAGAATAAAAGGAATTTCTCATGCTAGTCACGAAAAAAATGTATACGAGACAGGTCGACAACTGCGTAAACCATTCGGCCAGTAACAACAACTACAGCAATTATTAATGTTGTTAGAGTGACTCAGTAACTCTCACTGCTACTTTTTGTATAATGAAATTGAATACATAAAGGAAATTAAATTATTTAAAAATAATAATAATAAAACGGGGAACTGTTTCGTTTCACACCGGATACTAGTTTGCAGTTTTTTTACGGTTGACTAGAAGTGCTCGTACTCAATTTGCGTCTGTCTTTCGGTTGACAGCCACGTCTCCCGGCAAGTGTCAAGGGAAGTCAAGTGACACTGGTCGTGTCACGGCTGCCATTAAGACATCGTCGGCATCACGCTGATAGTCTCAGGCACATTGCTGTCACATTATTACCACTTCATATTTGCGACATCAGTGTCAACGAGAGATGGTTATTGAGGTGTAAAGTGGAGGATGAGGTGGAAGAGACGGAGGAAGAGGAGGAAGGGAAAAAGGGAGGAAGAGTGGAAGGAAGGGAGGATGAAGAAGGTGAAAAAAGGAGGAGGAGGAGGAAGACGAAGAAGAAGAGGAGGAGGAGGAAGAGAAGGAGGGTGGAAGAGGGGGAGGAGCATGGAGGGAAGGGGGTCGTGTCACGGACCAGCACGTGACGTAAGGATCAATACGCCAGCAAACGGTAGAGGTGAAACGCCGTTATGGCGCCTGCCACCGTCTTGGCAGGCAGTATCCTGTAAGACTCACTTTTGCTCAACGTTTTCTTTGAACGCACATAATAATGTAAGTGGAATTTTCGACTTCTCTCTTGCCTGAACACTATTAAATCAAAATCTAACATAATTTGAGCCGCTTCCCAACTTTTTTTCCTCGGTACTGCATCTCTTCTCCTCCCCAAAAACATAATCACAAAATCAACACTTATCACAAACGCATTTACTGATTTAAATAAGCCTCTAGACACGTACAGACACTGACGAAGAGGCGAGCGGGAGAGAGAGGCGGAGGGAATCCGCCAGAGCGATCGGCAGGATAGAGAGAAATTGCTTGCAGCGTTGGCGGGACTGGGGAGTGAGTGAGCATGCGGGGGGGGGGGGGGGCATGATTGAGGGGGGGTGAGAAAAAGAGAAGAAGAGAGAAGAGAGGCAGACGCGGAGAAATTAATAAACAAAGAAAGAGAGAAAGGAGAGGGAGAGATAGACGCGGAGAAATTAATAAACAAAGAGAGAAAGGAAGAGGTCTACTTCTCTTATCTGACGCCTAGAACATCATACGAGTGCCATTACAGTGAACCCTCGTTTTTCGCGGGGGTTACGTTCCAAAAAGAACCCGTCACAGGCGAAATCCGTGAAGTAGTAACCTTTATTTTTTTACAATTATTATACAATGAAGTACTCTACAATACATTGAAACCAAAGAATAAAACCTTTTTACAGGCCCAAGCATTTAATAAATAAAAGTACGGTATAAACGTTTTTTTTACAAATAACTACTGTACTGTATAATACAGCAAGTTGTTGTAAGTACATGTACATTTTAAACCCTAACGTTATTGACACACAGGTAGAGAAGAAGCGGAGAGACTGTTCAGCCAATCAGAATGCAGAACACAAAGCACAATGCAAATCCGTGAAGCAGCGAGAACGTGAAAGGTGAACCACGTTATAGCGAGGGTTCACTGTATATTCATATACATATGTATGTGTGCGTGTTTATTTATTTGTTTGTTTATATGTATATGTATTTACTTACACACGCGCGCGCGCGCAAGTAACACACATGCACACAAATATGTATATATATATATATATATATAT
>NC_091561.1:13685248-13687748 GCF_042767895.1 Penaeus vannamei | reverse complement strand
CGTGCAGTCTTTTGGTCAGGCTGTTTCTTCTTTTTCCTCTTCTCTTGTGAGGCTTCTTGTTATTTTCGAGGCTTCAGCTGCATTTTGCAGACATGGTGTTCGTTTATTTCACAGTATAACGACCTCAGTCCAAAAGAAAAAAGTAAAAGATAATAACAATAACAGATAATAAACAAATTAATATAATTTGCCCTCAGATACTTTCTAAAATAGCAACTATTTCAAGCATACGTTATACACAAATATGACCATAGCATACAGAACGCAGTAGCAGCAGTGCAAATGAACCCGCTAACCTGTGCTACTCTGGCGACACTGCGGCAAGGCGGCTCTCCCGAAGGCAAAAATCGTTAGCGGGGAAACGCACAAACCCGCAATGACAACAAGTGACGTTTTATCTCACGGGGGAAACGGCCATTCAAAAGCTACGAGATTTCTGAACATCATTTGTTGTCTCCTTTCCTATTTCTCTTTGCTTGTCTTTTTTCATCCACGCCTTTTGTGGCTTCCCAAAAATGTCAGGGGGTCAGTCGTCTGCGTTTAAGGTCTGGGTGAGGGAGAAGCGAGGCCAGTGACCTTATTGCCAAGGGACTCTTCCGATTGACACTTCGCATGACGCTTCGCTTTCGTTGTGAGCATTTGCGTGGGATATTTGTAATGATTTTTGTTAGTGAAGAGCTATATTTTTTCGTGGATCGAAATAATCCATTAGTTTTCACAAGGAATAGTGAAGTACATTATACCGACATATGTTTATAATATGTATGCAAATATATTTAACATATATATGTGTATATATAAATATGTATATATATATATATATATATATATATATATATATATATGTATATATGTATATGTATACACACACACACACACAGACACACACGCACGCACACACACACACACACACACACACACACACACACACACACACGCACACACACACACACACACACACACACACACACACACACACACACACACACATATATGTGTGTGTGTGTGTCTGTGTCTGTGTGTGTATAACTGGGTGATTTATGTCAAGAACAACGAAGGAAAGAATATGAAAACACGAATATGCTGAAGGCCCTTTCGCTGAGACAGCAAAAGGCCTTCGGCATATTTGTGTATTCTTATTCTTCCCTTCGTTGTTCTATTTGTATATGTACATATATGCAAAATATGTACTAGTATATCTTTTTCATATATATATATATATATATATATATATATATATATATATATATATGTATATATGTATGTATGTGTGTGTGTGTGTGTGTGTGTGTGTGTGTTTGTGTGTGCGTGTGTGTGTGCATCTATACACACACAAACTGGATAAAGAATTCTTGAAAAGAATTACGTAAGCTCCTTGTTAAACCCTACATTTTTCCTGAATGAGAAGTAAGATAGTCCACAAAAAAATATATTTTAAAAAATGAAGAAAAAAATCAAAAAAAATAACTGAAAATATGACGTCACGGCCCCCTTTATATCTATTGAAACATTATAAAAAATAACACCATTTTTCCAAAAGCCTATTACCCTAAGAAAAAAATCCTCAATCTTGAGGCTAATCCGAGAAATATGATCTATTTGTGTATTCTTATTCTTCCCTTCGTTGTTCTATTTGCATATGTACATATATGCAAAATATGTGCTAGTATATTTTTTTTCATATATATATATATATATATATATATATATATATATATATATATATATATATATATATATATATATATGTATATACATATATGCATATATATATATATATATATATATATATATATATATATATATATATATATATATATATATATATATATATATAGGTAGTGAACGAATATATATATATATATATATATATATATATATATATATATATATATATGTATATATATATATATATATATATATATATATATATATATATATATATATATATATATATATATATATATATATAGGCAACGCATTCAGACAAACACATCGAGCGAAGAGGAAATAAAGCGACGCATCAGTCTAGGTTGGAGCGCCTTCGGCAGACACAGCAGCATACTAAAAGGCTCCCTGTCGTTATATTTAAGATCAAGTCTTTACCCAGCACGTCCTCCCAGTCATGGCATATGGCTCAGAAACAAGGAATGCGACCAAATTCCTGGAGGAGAAGCTAATAAGTGCCCAGAGAGGAATTTAAAGGTTAATGCTGGGAATTAGCCCAAGAAATCGGATGAGGGCGACGCGGATCAGGGAACAGACCGTAGTGGAAGATATAATTAGGAGCATTAACAAGAAGAAATTATATTGGCAGGTCATATATGCAGAAAACAGGACGACAGATGGACAAAAAAGTAACAGACTGAAACGTAGGTAACATGTCTACGGAACAGACCAATGGCAAGACGGCGGGACGAAATAACGAAATTTAGGCACAAAAACTGGAAACAAAAACCGCACGACAGGAACAACTGATAAAAGATTGTGATAGGCCTAC
>NC_091561.1:13667748-13680248 GCF_042767895.1 Penaeus vannamei | reverse complement strand
AAAAGTGAGTGAGGGCGAGGTAAGGAAATAGACCGAAGGGAATTCGAAGAAGAAGAGAGAAGAGGAGACGGGATGGCGAGGGCGTGAGCGATGCCTTGTGGTGAGCGGGAGAGCAATACCATTGGAAACTTGCCAAGGGGGGTTAAGTTGTAGAGAAAGTTGTCAGTGAGAAGTCCCTCCAGTCTCCCAGGACAAGTTTATCATATCAGGTCAAACAGGATAGTTCTCTTGAAGTCGTCTGTGTAAGTCCACTCGAAACAATAGGTCCCATACATATTTGTAGCACGCGTGGTAAATCTCCTAGCACATGGTAAAAGTATTCTTAGCAACACGGCTTTAAACGTAGAACGACAGGTTATGGCGTTCAAGGTAATGACTTCAGGAGTTTCCAAGTATGTCATCCTTGGCGTCCCTGAATACTGCACACACAGTAAACAGCGCAGCTATGTTAGGTTAATGTTGCACGGGGAAACAATGAGGGTGCATATGCGCTTGAGGATGTTTTTTGACTGTTTACATGATAACATGATGTGTACATTTATAGGTATTAAAATACTGTTTGAATAATCTAAAACATAAGTGTTCAAGCATGAGTGTATTTCCTTTACACATGGTATGTTACCGTACATTCTAATTGTCAAGTTGGTGTTGCATAATTTGTGGAGGGTTTCATATATGTAGTGAATTGCCTATGTTTGAAGTCTGCCACTATTGTAAGTCAAATTCTGCATAAACATGTGCATGGCCAACGCACCGAAGATAGAATAGGTGCGTGTGTACCTAAGCGCCCGGGGTGAAGAAAAACAAGGCAAGAGCAAGAGAGATGACGGCGGCCAGTGTGGTGTGTCGGCCTGGCGGGCAACGAACGCCGGGTGTAAAGCAGGCAGAGTGACTGGGACGCCTACAGTCTCGCGTGTACTCCGGTAGGGAACGGTAGTGGTGCTGGTAGTACGTGTTCACCCTCTTGAGTAACTCGCCAGGCATCCTCTCAGTCGGCTTGCCTTGCCAGGTGCCTGCGCTGTGTTAGCGCGCGAACACGTCTCCTCGAGGGAAGGTGGAACTCTAGCGGGTATCTGAGCATCTCCAAGTTACAATGTCTTTATTCTTATTCGATATTGTTTGACCCGAAGCCCCGTACTATTTGTTTGCTGCAAGGGGAGTGACAGTTCTAATTTATTAGTAAACTCCACGTTTAGCGAGAGAAGCGCATCCTAGACCATAGAACAGACAGTGATAATAACAATACTAAAAGACATTACGACTGAGAAATTGAGCAACGATTCTGAATGGGTGTTTCTACCAGGTGACCCCAAGTGCCAAGGGGCCAAAAAGAGTCAGACCCCCTGACCTGTAGCAGTATCAGAAGGATACTGTTTTGGTCTGACGTAATCTGACAGAACACAGGTGTCTGTGTGTATGTGTTCGTAGAGTAGTCACACCCTCTTGTTATATATTTAGTCCCCGCTACACCCACGTGCTGCTGCGAGCCACTATGGGACAGCTTTCCGGGGTTGGATCACAGAAAAGCATGGTAAGTGACTGTCCTGCATGCAGTCTCTCTCTCTCTCTCTCTCTCTCTCTCTCTCTCTCTCTCTCTCTCTCTCTCTCCTCTCTCTCTCTCTCTCTCTCTTTCTCTTTCTTCCTCTTTCTCTTTCTCTTTCTCTTTCTCTTTCTTTTTTCTCTCTCTCTCTCTCTTTCTCTCTCTCTCTCTCTCTCTCTCCCTCTCTCTCTCTCTCTCTCTCTCTCTCTCTCTCTCTCTCTCTCTCTCCTCCTCCCTCCCTCTCTTCCTCCCTCCTCTCTCCCTCTCTTCCCTCCTCTCTCCCTCTCTTTCTCTTTCTCTTTCTCTTTCTTCTTTCTCTTTCTCTTTCTCTTTCTCTTTCTCTCTCTCTCTCTCTCTCTCTCTCTCTCTCTCTCTCTCTCTCTCTCTCTCTCTCTCTCTCTCTCTCTCTCTCTGTCTCTCTCTCTCTCTCCTCCTCCCTCCCTCTCCCTTTCCTTCTCCCTCTCCCTCTCTCTCTCTCTCTCTCTCTCTCTCTCTCTCTCTCTCTCTCTCTCTCTCTCTCTCTCTCTCTCTCTCTCTCTCTCTCTCTCTCTCTCTCTCTCATCATTCATTGAGTCCCCTTTCTCTGTCTTCCACTGCTTGCCTTGTCGCTCACCCTTCGTGAGTCACCTGTTTTCCCGTCTGACTCGCTACTGCATTATGCACGATGACCACGCGGTTGCAATTTCTGCATGCAACACCTGCAAAGTGAGGGACCTGAACATCATACGATTTTCGAACGGTTCTTCTTGTTGATATTGTCAATTGTGGGTATTAACACAGTGTTTTCTCGCTTTCTTTGTATAGCCAATGTGTGTATGTGGCATCGGGAATTTACACACAGGTACAGTACGAGTGAATATCTTATACACACAAGCTCATTTATGATGCCATGATGTTCCTCTAACGATCTGCACATGTGGTAACTGCATGAAAAAAGCATTTATAAATTTGTAAATATCTAATTGTTTGATTATGTATTTATTGACAGGAATATACAAATATACAAACCTTTGCCCCCTGTATAGCATTCGGGCTGTCTCGTTTGGCCACGGACATTGTTAATTCAGAAAGCTCTCTTCGTGATGGCAAGTAGGCACGGCATTTACCTTTCACTGGTTCCTCATGGGATCGCTGGGGGTTCCTCTCCTATGCGTTATTGCGTGACTTCGCCCCGGTCGGCTCACGCAAGCACGGTATATGCTCATACTCTTTCTCTGTCTGTCTGTCTGTCTTTGTTTCCGATGGTATGTCTCTTTCTCTTTGTATGAATGTATGTATGTATCTATCTATCAGTCAATCAGATATGTATATATATAGATAGATAGATAGATAGATAGATAGATAGATAGATAGATAGATATTTATACATATACATGCACATATACATATACATACATACATATCTGTATATATATATATACACATACATACATACATATATGCATACATATATATATATATACATACATACATACATACACATAAACGCATTCACTTACCTACAAAACATACCTACAAATATACATACATACATACATACGTACATACATACACATTCAGAGGAATGAGTCGCATATCTTAAACCTTTGACACTAATACTGTTGATATTCTTGAATCTTTGCTGCTTCATCACTCAGTATCTCGGTTAAACAAGTGCTGATGTAGTGGATTGACACAATAAAAATATGAATTTACTTGATATAGAATCTACATGCTTATCATAATGGAGAAACCAGTCATTAATTGTTAGTAAAAACAGCACAATAAAAGAAAGAAAGAAAGAAAGAAAAAAGTGACACTTAATATTGTTATCTGCATATTTTGTTCAGTAATTTAATAGGGATTTCGAAGCTCGTGGCTAAGAGAAAGTTTTTGCCTTTTGAATTTACACCATTCATTGTTCTTCTTTCTCTTTGTTCATTAATTACTTTATTTATTCCATTGAGTTATAACCGTATGCCGTTCTACTTTTTTTTTCACTTTCTCGTTTTTTCACCTTACAGCCCAACCTTCAGTTCGTCATCGGTTCATTATTCAGTTTGTTCCCGTCTTATCTTAGGTATATTGTCACGAAGAGGCCTCATGATTTCTTCTATGTATATGTGCGCGCACGCGTGTGTGTGCGTTAATCTTTCAGTCTATCTATATATCTATACTTATCATTCTCTCTTTCTCAATTTTGTCTTTCACTTTTTCCTCTCTCCATGCACCACCCCCTTCTCTCTCTCTCTCTCTCTCTCTCTCTCTCTCTCTCTCTCTCTCTCTCTCTCTCTCTCTCTCTCTCTCTCTCACTCTCTCTCCTCTCTCTCTCTCTCTCTCTCTCTCTCTCTCTCTCTCTCTCTCTCTCTCTCTCTCTCTCTCTCTCTCTCTCTCTCTCTCTCTCCGCTCTCCGCCCCCCCCCCCCCCCCCCTCTCTCTCTCTCTCTCTCTCTCTCTCTCTCTCTCTCTCTCTCTCTCTCTCTCTCTCTCTCTCTCTCCCTCTCTCTTTCTCCCTCTCCCTCTCCTTCTTCCTCTCCCTCTCCCCTCTCCCTCTCCCCTCTCCCCCTCCCCTCTCCCCCTCCCCTCTCTCCTCTCTCTCTCTCCCCTCTCCCCTCTCCCTCCCCTCTCCCCCCCCCCTCTCTCTCTCTCTCTCTCTCTCTCTCTCTCTCTCTCTCTCTCTCTCTCTCTCTCTCTCTCTCTCTCTCTCTCTCTCTCTCTCTCTCTCTGTCTCTCTCCCCCTCTCCTCTCCGTTTTGGCCTCTTCCTCTTCCTCTCTCTCTCTCTCTCCTCTCTCCCCTCTCCCTCTCTCCCTCTCCCTCTCCCTCTCCCTCTCCCTCTTCCTCTCTCCTCTCTCCTCTCTCCCTCTCTCCTCCTCTCTCCTCTCTCTCTCTCTCTCTCCCTCTCTCTTTCTCGCTCTCTCTCTCTCTCTCTCTCTCTCTCTCTCTCTCTCTCTCTCTCTCTCTCTCTCTCTCTCTCCCTCCTCTCCCTCCCTCCCCTCCCTCCCTCCCTCCCTCCCTCCCTCCCTCCTTCCCTCCCTCCCTCTTTCGTCACCTCTCCTATCCCATCTTTATTTCTCTTACCTAGATAAACACAGTTGTCACGTGGAGCTTATAACTTGCATCACGTCTGTATACACTTCATATCGAGACAGGAATTGGATAGCCCGTAAAAAAGCACACCCATCCACTTCCTGCACAGATAACCAGCAGGACATTGTCTGACAAGATCACAAGGGCCTCGGGAGGAGCGCGTAGGCCCTCGTCAGGAGAGATCGCGGGGCTCCTCAACGCGATAAAGAATTTGCCAAAGCAGCAGTGTTGGAGGTGGGACGACCCAATGGATCTCGCTGACTCAGACTCACTCATTAAGCGGGGCGAGATTTTGTGGAGTCGTTTCAAGTCGGAGCTGAAAGAAGAGGGGGGGGGGAAATAAGGTTGTGTTTTATTTCATTTATCTGTTTATTTATAGCGTGTTATGTGTATGGCGTGAAAGGGTGGAAAATCTGTTGCGGTATCTCTTTTATTTTTCGTTCTCTCTCTCTCTCTCTCTCTCTCTCTCTCTCTCTCTCTCTCTCTCTCTCTCTCTCTCTCTCTCTCTCTCTCTCTCTCTCTCTCGTTTCCCAATATGCGCACTGCCCTTTCGGGGACATTTATAGGTCACGCCTACAAGTAAGCACAGGAAACATATAGGCCTAAGGTCTAATATCGGACTAAAACATCATTAATAATAAGTAAGCCTTTCTTCCTGCGCTGGCAATACCTGTAGATCCATACCTTAATTAGACCTTTCCAAGCACACAGATATGGAACCTATGGTGTTTGGCTTTCAAAGAGAATTCCTTAGGCCTACATTAAATCTTTCCATGTTGATTTCGCAAGACGGTTTCGAGGACACTGATACCTAAGAATGTCTTTGTTACCTGATTCTAACGGCCCTATTTCTAGCTCGTAATCCTCTGCAAAACTAATTAATTCTTTTCAATATTATGGAATTATCCTCTACTACCTCTTAATTCCCCTAGCTGCATTGAATATTCCCCGGAGACATACTCACATCATCCCCAACACCGTCATTTTTTCCCCTACCAAACAAATATCCCCATCCAAGGCAATGCACATTCGACCACCCACATTAACATGCGTGTAAAAAGTGGTTTCGAGAACACTGCTTCAGGAGGGTCTATATGTGATATGCTTATAAACGTATTATCATCTATCTTCTGCTTAACCGTATTAGTATCAATCTTCTATCTTATACCATCAACTTTTCCCCAAACTGTATTTCACTCTTCTCAACACCTTCGAATTATCCTCTGCCACCACCAAATTCTCCCTAACACCACTGAATATCCCCCAGAGACATCCTCAAACCACCCCCAACACCCTTAATTTTCCCCTACCAACACCAGATGGAGGTATGCGCGACCAGAGGGAGTCTCAGACCAACAGCCCGACAATGTTTTTTAAATGTTTCGTCAGCTTAAGCTTTCTTCTATACCATGAACATCGCTGTATTCGCGTTAATGCACTCTACCTCATGACTGTAGAGTATTAACGTAAAAATACTGATTCTTCGATAAATTTGAAAGATTAAATTAAGAAAATATTTGGTAAACGAAATTGCGATGAGTTCCCTTTTGAACGCGTTCCTTCAAATCATCCTAAACATCACCATTTTTTCCCCTACCAACACCGACTCTGCCCTGACTGTATCATCATCCCCATCTAAGACAACGCACACTCGACCGCCCCCATAAACAATCGTGCACATATGACCCGAAAACCGGTTCTCAGGAACAGGTGCACGACCACCGGCGGAGGAGTAGGGGAGCGGGGGGGAGGGGGTGGCTGAATCCAAATTCCTAGAAGGGTGAACTCATGTTGCAGTTCTTAAAAAAAGGGTTTTCTTATTTGTTGTATTCGTTTGTATTCAGCTTTTGTATAATTAATTGTGCAAGTGAATACATATGCCTCGATTCCCAAAGGAAGGTAACAATTTAACACCCGCGTTCAAAGAAATTAGATACAAAATCTGAAACAAACACAAACATTCAAACAACCTCAAATAATCAAAACGACAATACGCAGTTAAGAATTAAATGAAAATATATAGTTCAGCAGATGACCTTTTAGAGGATGTTAAGTGACTCACTGAGCATCCGGAATGTTCCAATGTATCATTTCATCTCACCGAAGTTCAGGAAAAAAATGAAAACATACAAGAAAAAAAATAAAAATAAAAATGGAGGCAGTGATTAGTTCAAGATGTTTTGAATTGAGAATAATCACGTAGCTATATATATATATATATATATATATATATATATATATATATATATATATATATATATATATATATATATATATATATATATATATAAACTTTTGAGTATTTTTAAGAGAAAAGGAATTCGTTGTATCAAATTTCGTCCCATTCTGAACGAAGCTTGCCGGTCAACAGTCTCTTCTCCCTCCCCCTTCCCCCTCCCTCCTACCTCTCCTTCTCCTCCCTCCTTCCCCTCCTCCTCCTTCCACTCTCCTCCCTCGCCACTCCCACCACACACCCTATCTCTGTAACCCCATATTTATGTTTTTCGACTCAACCTGACCGTAAATCTACTCTCTTTCCCTTCTATTGCCTTTTCTTCCATTCTTAGGTCTCATCTTCTCGTCTCTCTCGTCTTCTATCGTTTCTGCTTTCTCTTCTTTTTATCTCTCTCTACCCTTTTCCCCCATTCTCTCTCTCTCTCTCTCTCTCTCTCTCTCTCTCTCTCTCTCTCTCTCTCTCTCTCTCTCTCTCTCTCTCTCTCTCACTCTCGCTCTCTCGCTCTCGCTCTCTCTCTCTCTCTCTCTCTCTCCCTCCCTCTCCCTCTCCTCTCCCTCTCCCTCTCCCTCCTCCCTCCCTCCCTCCCTCCCTCCCTCCCTCCCTCCCTCCCTCCCTCCCTCCTACCCCTCCCTCCTTCCCTCCTTCCTTTCCCTCCTTCCTTTCCTCCCTTCCCTTCCCTCCTTCCCTTCCCTTCCCTCCTTCCCCCTCCCTCGCCCTCCCCTTCTCCCTCTCCCTCCCCCTCCCCCTCTCCTCTCCTCTCCCTCTCTTTCCTCTCTTTCCCCCTCCCCCTCCCCCTCCCCCTCTCCCTCTCCCCTCTCCCTCTCCCTCTCCTTCCTCCCTCATCCCTCCTTCCCTCCACCTCCTTCTGCTACTCCTACTATTACTGCTACTATTACTATTTCTATTTTTACTACTGTTGCTGATCTTCTACTACTACTACTACTACTACTTCTCCACCACCGAAACCACCACACCACTTCCTCCTCCTGCACCACCACCACACCTCCACCACCTCTAACACTACTACCACTCTCCCCTCTTCTTCTTCTTCTTATTCTTATTCTTATTCTTCCTCCTTCTCCTTCTCCTTCTCCTCCTCTTCTTTTTCCTCCTCCTCCTCCTCTTCTTTCTCCTTTTCTTCTTTGCTTACTCATCACAACTTCATCTCTTGCCTTTACCCAAGCATTGTTTATTCTCTATCGGCCATCCACGCTGTTTTATTAAACATTACCTCAGATCCTTATTTGGAATTAACATAATCTTTGAATTATCTGAAACCCCAGTAAATATCTTTCGCTATTCTTTTCCCTCATTCCTCCTTCAAATGTGTATTTCCTTCAACTTTCCTTAATTGAAGAAGCTATATATTATTAAGTATCGTGATGATTTTGCGTAATAAATCTTGTCTTAGCCTCTGTGGGTCTTGATATCCGTCGGCGCTGATTCTCTGACGCGCTGGAATCCATATTCAGAGACGATCACTTTTCCGTCGTCTTCGTGGAACGAAAGGTTATTCACTCTTGAAGAAAAAAAGAACGAACAAAGAATAAGGATGATTAAATGAATTAATAGATTGTTGTAAATAGAATAAATGAATGAATAAAATAACAGCAACAGCTTTATTGCATAACTTACGTGAAGCACTGATATTATAGAATTAGGGTTCGTTGCAAAACAAAAAAATGTTTGTGCAAGATATGAAATATATTCTGTAGTGGTTAAACATCCTGTTCTACTGCTGTTATGAATTCCTGCGTTTTTGAACGGACTTTCAATATTTGATAGTGTCAGGAAACAAAACATAAAACCAAATCTGGAAGCTATTTATTTTAGGAGAAACAAAACATATTACATCCTCAGCACCTCCTTGCATAATCTGACCGCGTGATGGAATGATGCACGGAAGTTGCTCATGCAAATTCTCACCTTATCATGTTCGGGCACTGCATGAGAGGAGGAACGCGTCGGGATGACTCAGCAGATTTCCCAAGAGGGCTCACCACGTCAACAAACAGTTGCCAAACGCCATTAATTCTGCGTTATCTGATATGCCGTGATCTTTCCCCGTATCTTTCTCCGTTTTTCACTCCCTTTTTTCATCGCTTTTCCTTGTATAGATCTCGACGAAGATTCGGTACGAGATAGTTGATTAAAAAGTCCTTCTGACATCTTTATCTTATCTAGAAATTGTGGGTGTTATTTTACTACAGCATTATGTAATGTCATCGCTCAGGGGGATACGGTGTAAGATTACCTGTGTATTTTTAGCTGTTGTTTTCTAGGCTGCGGTCGTTACTGAGATAACCTATATCAACATACATTTACATGTATTTAACTGTCTCCATCCTCCTCCTTTTTCCCTACTTTCTCCTCTTCTTCTTTCTCTTTTTCCCTCCCCCCCCCCCCCTCTCTCTCTCTCTCTCTCTCTCTCTCTCTCTCTCTCTCTCTCTCTCTGTCTCTCTCTCTCTCTCTCTCTCTCTCTCTCTCTCTCTCTCCCTCCCTCCCTCCCTCCCTCCTCCTACTACATGTACAACTCCCATTACCATTCCTCCTCGTTGCTTTCCTCATTCTCTCCTTCCACGTCTACCACAAACATCTCCTTCATTTCTCTTCCGCCAGTTAAGTGCACTTGCGTCAGCCTTACAGATGGTTATAATCTGGTTTTATCCGGATTCTTTGTCCGGTTGATGGGACGAGTTGGGAGAGAGAGGAAATGATGAGGGAATGACCGATGAAAACGCGAGGTAAGTAAAGGGAAGGAGAAGATTAAGATTATAGAAAGTATTTTATATTTAAATTGTTATTTTCTTCCCTCCCTTTCCCCACTTGTGCCGAGACGTTCAAGAAAGCATCCGTCTGAAATTGAATCATCTGTAACTCATTAGACCGCAATTTTTTTCTTCCTCATTTCAAAACCAGCCGGTAACATGCCTCGGAGTTCCCCGCGCGTGCTGGTTTCTTGGAAGTCCGATACCCGCCCGCGATTACCACGAACCAGGTATCGCTCCGGGCGTGGGGTATCGCCTCCTTTTGGTCCGTCGCCGCCTTCAGGAGTGTTTGTCATTTAGCTTCAAAGAAGTAGCTTAAGAGGAAAGGTCTGCGGGGCATAAAATCGATATGATTGTAATTGACGTTGCTTTGGGAGATCAAACGACGTCATGGCAGCGAAGAAGGAAATAGTCTGGAGTATATTTGATTCGATGGAATTTCTCGTGCAAAGGGAGGAGAGAGACACCGCCACATGTTCGCCGGTTTGTCTCACAGGGTACGCCGATTTATCTGATGGAGAGGGACAGAGACGCGGCTAAAAGTATCAAGAGAGAACAGAAAAAGAAAAGCACTCACAGCAAAATCGAGAACAAAAATAAGACAAGAAAACATGTGTCATCCGCACTGCAATTACACCAGACCACCATGACTTACGGCTTTGTATCAGCCTTCAGGTTCGTCCCCGCGGACAGACTCGATGAAACAGGATTCGCGACCATGCGAACCAGTGACCAAGCAACCGAGGCCAAGAGAGGCGGCCGCCGGCGAAGGACTGGCGGCAGGGGCGGCGAACCTTAGACAATTCATTCTACACCTGTCGTTAGGACTACGTTGGCCTTTTATCCCGTCTGTATACCCTTTGTTTCGCTCGCTTCCTTTGTCCGATCTCACTTCGTAGGCTTCTCCACCCAAAGCACCCTGGTTCTTCATTCTTTCTGTCATCTATTATCTCGTTTTTTTTTTTTTTCTTTTCTTTTCTTTTCTATTTTTTGTACCAGCACGTCACTGTATGGTGGTCTGACGTATCAGGCTGTGTGCCAATTTGAGGGTGGGAGTAATGATTAGGAATTATGGTGTTCGAAAGTTTAAATGCCTCGTTTTAAACCTTTTGATTTTTGTTTATCTAAGCTCCCGGTGTTTGATTAATCACTGCTTGGTGATTGTTTTTGAAAATGTTTATTCAATATCAGTCACGTGCCGTAAATTCACTACACATAACGCCATAAAACGCGATATGAGTGCAAGTCCCGTATAACAATCTGTAAAACCATCAATCCAACAAACTCATCCCACGTGTCATGTCTCGTAGGGTTAGGAAGAATGTGGACGTCTGAGCAAGTCGAATGTTCCTGACACAGTTTACGTTCGGCAGAAAATAACACGACGTAAGGAGGACACCCCGTCTCACTACTCATAAATGCAAATGCCATGTGTTCGAAGGATAACCAGACATCCTCCTCCTAGAAAGTTAACCAGAAGGATTCCGAAAGCTGTAGGATATCGTGTGACGGATCGGTCAAGCGTATTCTTGGGTGGGTGGGTGGAGGGGGGGGGGGCGTTGGGAGCTGGCACTGGCACTGGTACTGGCACTACGAGCTGACATTAGGCAGGAGTACGTCATAGATCAGATATGCTGTACTGGTGATCCAAGTAGGGGGTCTTCTCTAAAACGGTCGAGATAAAGGGTACAGTCATTCCTTGATCGGATAGCTCTCTCTTTCTCTCTCTCTCTTTCTCTTTCTCTCTCTCTCTCTCTCTCTCTCTCTCTCTCTCTCTCTCTCTCTCTCTCTCTCTCTTTATATATATATATATATATATATATATATATATATATATATATATATATATATATATATATATATATATATATATACATATATATGTGGAATTCATGTTGAACAGATTGCAACTCGAACGACGAAGGGAAGGGCAAGAAAACACACGAATATGCCGAAGGCCACACCACTATTGCTTCGTCAGGGCATATGTTACATGAGGTACATAGAGGAGTATATATACAACTATTGGGTGATCAGGTCACGCCGGTAATCAGGTGAGCGACGACCTTGGCTAGTTCATGGCTCCCCGTAGCGGTGTTGATGTTGTTAGTTGTATGAATGAACGCCGCTTCTACCATCTTCCTTTATGCCGTGGGGCCAGGCCTTGCTTTATGATGGAGGCCTGGGTCCACTTCGGGAGGTGACCATCGGTGTCTGCGTGGTGGAAGGCGCTTCTCGTGTCATGGCGTCGGAGAGCGCTGCGGTGTTGACTGGATACGTTGTTCGTGCCAGTCCTCGTGATGTCTCGCCTATGTATACCTTATCACAGCCCCCACACGGTATGCTGTACACCTGGCCTGAGGGTCTGTTATGGTTTGACCTCTTCTCTCTCACTGATGTCTCCGATCTTCTTGCCTGAAGACGTAGCTATCTTGAGAGTATGGCCCACCAGGGCCTGCAGGTGCTCAGTCAATTCCGAGTGGGGGATGATTATCCTCTGAGTTCTACTTTGTGTGTCCTCACCTCTCGGCCTGCTCATGATCTTTTCGGCCTTGCGTCGGAGGTGGGTGAGCATGGAGCGGGGATAGTGGAGGTGTTGGAAGGTGTTGTAGACGTGTTTCATCTCATCCTCCAAGAACTCAGGGCTGCATATTCTGAGGGCCCGGAGGAAGAAACCAATGACCACGCCTTCTTTGGTTCTCTTACTATGGGCAGAAAAATAGTGAATGAAATCATCTTTATTTGTGGGTTTTCTGTATACTGAAAATACCGGTCCATTAGGTCTCCTGTGGATCATGGCAAGGCCTGGCCCCACGGCAAAGGAAGATGGTAGAAGCGGCGTTCATTCATACAACTAACAACATCAACACCGCTACGGGGAGCCATGAAC
>NC_091561.1:13660555-13663055 GCF_042767895.1 Penaeus vannamei | reverse complement strand
CTTTTGGGAAAAAAGAAAGAGGAAGAAGAAATACACACACATATATATGTGTGTGTGTATGTATGTGTGAGTGTGTGTGTGTGTGTGTGTGTGTGTGTGTGTGTGTGTGTGTGTGTGTGTGTGTGTGTGTGTGTGTGTACAAATTGATGATAATTTTGTTGCCGTGACTATTACTTCTACTAGTATTGTTACCAGAACTTTTATCATTACTGCGGCCAATAAGGAGGGAGGGAAGAAAAAAACAGAAGTAGGAGGAAACAGTGAGAGGAGGGAGAAAGAGAGAGGGGGAGATATAGAGAAAGGAGAGAGAGAGACATAGAGAGGAGAGAGGAAGGGAGGGAGGAGGGAGAGAGAGAGGGGGAGAAGAAAGAGTAAAGGAGAGAGGGAGGGAGAAGAAAGAGAAAAGGAGAGAGAGAGATCCTTGACCTTTACTGTGACTCTGTTCTCTTTAGGGAGTATTACGGAAAAGGGAATAGAAAAAAAAAAAAAAAAAAAACAGACGAAAGGGGGGGCTACACACACCAAAAAAAATCAAATCAAAAATTTATAAAACAAAGAATGGGAAAAATATTTAAAAAAAATACCGAAAGAAAAATAAGTGCAACAAAAGACGAGAAAGAAAAATCATGACGTCAATGCATTCTCGGCGGGAGAGGATGCCGGCCTGTTGCTGTGTGTCTCTCCTCCTCCGGTGTTTCGACATGACTGAATCGCCGGATTGTTTTCGACATGTGCATCACTGAGCAGCCTCGTTTCTCTTGTCGTGTCGGAGCATAACGACGCTACCGGGAAAACGCATGATTTAATTTTTTTCTTTCTTTTTTTTCATAGGGAAGGAGTGGGAATCTTTTTTTTTTTGTTGTGGATAAGGATGGATCGTCGTTGTGATGTGCGTTTGGTTTTATCGTGTTTTGTTTTTACTGGGTTGTTATTGAGGTAGACAGAAGACAAAGACCGTGATGTGTCTTTATCGGTAACTGATGTATTTTGTTTGTCTTTCTCCTCTTTGCTACATACTCATGTGTGTGTGTGTGTGTGTGTGTGTGTGTGTGTGTGTGTGTGTGTGTGTGTGTGTGTGATTGTGTGTGTGTGTGCGCATGTGCCCATGTACGATGTATACTTGATTGCCCTCGCTTATATAGAGAGATTTTTTTTGTGGTACATACTTTCAGCGCCAACTCTAACGACAATCGTGTCATATTAGGAATCAGCTAATAAGCAGGAGTCTTGAGAATAACACGTTCCTACTGGTCCGTCGACCTCCCTTTCTGGCAAAGATTAGTGGGCGTGTCCCTCCTTCCAGGTCAGGAAGCGCAGAATAAGGTCAGCTGTCTCATGGCGCTGTCTCAGTACAGGAATAGCTTTTAATCGCTTTGTTTCTCATATTATTCAGAAAGAAATACTCTCGATTTTGTTGTTTTTATTTAGTTCATCAACAGTTGCACATGGATAAACAGATTGTTAAATTTAAATATATTTGACCAAGTAATTACACACCTAAAACACACACACCCATATATATATGTATCTGTATATTTGTGAATAACTTAAAGGTAAAGTAGGTGAGGAAAATGTATATATATTGGTTCAACAGATAACTGAATCCCGAAAACCAAGACACGAACAACAGTGAACAAAACTAAGTGATGTGCCAGATAAAATCCGATTCAAGTGAACTCGCAACAAAGTGGAATTCGAATGAGGGAAAAGGCTAAGAGAGGATGAGAGAAAGATGGGCGAAGAGATAAGGATAGTGCCACTCACAGGTGCCGAGGGTGGTGCGCCGTGCCAGAGCAGAGGGAGCGAATGCGAGGATGTGGAGAGAATGCATGTATGTGCACGAGGTATGGGGACTGAATGGGTATGTGTGTGGGTTAATGCTTTCGGTTTTTTATATCTATTTATATGATTTGTTGATGATACCTCCGTGGATCAGTCTTTCTTCTGTCTCTTCTCTCTCTTTCTCTATCTCTTTCTCTATCTCTCTCTTTCTCTCTCTCTCTCTCTATCTATCTATCTATCTCTCTCCTCTTCTCTTCTCTTCTCTCTCTTTCCCTCTCTCCCTCCCCTTCCCACCCTCCCTCTCCCCTCCTCACCCTCCCCTCCTTCACCCTCCCTGACCCTCCCTCCCCTCCCCTCATTCACCCTCCCTTCCCCTCCCCTTCCCTTCCTCTCCCTCCCTCTCCCTCCCCTCCCTCTCCCTCCCCTCCCTCTCCCTCCCCCTCCCCTCCCCTTCCATCCCCCCCCTCTCCCTCTCTCCCCTTCCATCCCCCCCTCTCCCTCCCCTTCCCTTCCATCCCCCTCTCTCTCCCTCCCTCTCCCTCCCTCCCCCTCCCTCTCCCTCCCTCCCCTCTCTCTCCCTCGCTCTCCCTCCCTCCCACTCTGGGAAAATGTTAGCATATTGCGCGACTGTTTCCTGCGGCCTGATGTGGCAAGCGCCGACGCGAGCGAGAGCCAAGTGTACTTTCTCAGAAGAACGAGATCAGGAGGATGCTAAAGA
>NC_091561.1:13650555-13655555 GCF_042767895.1 Penaeus vannamei | reverse complement strand
GCCAGCTGTCCGGCATGTGGGAGACACTTTGAATGGGTTTACGACCGACCAAAGGGGTCAAGGGTACGGCAGAATGGCCAAGGTTTCCCTCACTCCGCAACATTTTACTTTATCCTTTTTCCTTCCATTCTTTCTTCTATCTTGCTGGTCACGTTGTCTACCCCCTACCTCCTACCGTGCATAATACACCCGTAAGCGATAAGTAACCATACGGATGTTGAATCACGTACATTTTCGATCTTATCTTTTGTCTCTACCCTCGGTCTGACAGTTCCCCTGGTGTGTTTGTGTGTTTGTTCGTTGTTTGTCTATGTGTATGTGTGTGTGTGTGTGTTTATGTGTGTGTGTGTGTGTGTGTGTGTGTGTGTGTTTGTCTATCAGTAGGTACGTGTAAGTGTTTCACTGCGTGTGTTTTTTTTAAACGTTTGTGTTTGCTGGTGCTTGTCTCCGTACCCTGATGAAGATGTAAATAGAAAGAAAAGAATGGAGGACTGGATGACCTTATTTCGAACGATAAAGCAACATTGTAAATACGATTTCAAAGCTCAGCATGAACACCTCATCCTGTACCGAGATGATAATATTTTATTGCTTCTCATTATTCACTGTAACCATATGTAGAATTGTTTTTATAGAAGTAATATTATCTTCGTAATGAAATCATGTAGAGAATAATGGGAAACATATATTCACTCAAAAAAAGAAAAAAAATAGAAGAAAGAAGGAAGAAAAAAAGAGAGGCGGCTTTACCAATCGTGTTTTATATCTACGGGAGCAGCGCGCGATATTTCAAACTGAAGTATTTTAAACATAACCTCCAAAAGACATAAATTTCTATAACGTCAAGGCTTTGGAGTCGTTTTCTACAACTCACAGAATGGTCTCTAAAGTCTAAACACCCACGATTGAGAACTGGGAAATATTGCAAATCATATCAGAATAACACGGCCATGCCTTATATTTTGTGTGGAAACCAACGCCAGTAGGGATCCCTGAGTACGATCCAGCTGATCCCATAAGGTCTGTGTGAGATAAGCAAAGCGTGGATCTCCAGTCGATCTTAGAGTACCTCTTGATTGGATTTTACTCAATCGAAACTCCTACAAAGAAAGTTGTAACATAACCTAGTATAGCCGGTTTTCTATGAAATAATTTCGTCTATGACTTCTGTAATACAAGAACATGATAATGTGTTACAATCGCAAGAATCAGACATGGGTACAGATTGCTTGATCGACGCAACATGTCATATGAAAGAAACTGGGGGTAAACTTTGCAATAAGGGGAATAAGCGAACACGTGCACATTATACCGAAGAGTCACGTGATAAAGTCTTTCAGGCCACCTAACACGGGGGTCGCAGAAATGTTTAACCATTTCATGTCATCAGATTCATTGAAAGATATAATTATGTTACATCCTAAGGCGAAATCTAATATCATAATATGACTATATTGACTGTAATAATGCCTTACCGCGCCTAAGCAGCACGCCAGATACTAGAGAGCGAGAGGGAGGAATTTGTATTTTTCTTCTTAACTGATACACTGCAGCTTATGATTATGGTATAATCTAAATTTGTAACGTAATAGAATCATATTATGTTATGACCATGCAAAAAAAGTATCAAAGCTTGCCCACGCTTGCGCAGTTAGCTATAGTGTTTTTTTTTTTTTTTTTTTTTTTTTTTTTTTTGTAAAGAGCTAAACTAAACAGAGGGTATATTTCAAATATACACCGCAATGTCGTAATGTGATGTTCAGATAGATTAGATGTACCTGCGTTTCCACCTTTATAGAGTTAGTCAGGATGGTAAATGAATGACCAAACTAAAAGCAAAGTATTGAATGTGGGTGAAACAAACTGCGGTATCTAGAAGAAAAGTCACCAGCTAGGTGTGATAAGTGATAGTGAGAGTGACTATAGAAGTGGCCTTCGAATAAAAAAGAGGATAAAAAAGTACGCTGATAATGAGCAAGCTGATGGTTTGGGTATGAACTGGAAACTGCTTGATGGGACCAAGTACTTTCCTTCTCCAAGTCATATTGAGCGTTTCAGGGAACTGTATATCGACCCCCTATTTTTCATGTAGTTCGATCGCACTTTGTTAAGGTTGTTTAAAGAACCGAACCTGACTGAGACGTAAGGCTATGATATACATCAAAGGCCTAATATACATTGAAAGGTATTTCCTAGACAACATAATGAAATAGAATTACTCATGTAGTTTCCTTGATAACTTGACTGGCATTTGTTAACAAGACGGCCGCATTAAAAAAGAAAAAAAAACACAAAAAGAAAATACACAGTGGCTATTTCTCTCAACGCGACGTATATCGGAGCCCATGTAAGTTTCAGACTATTTCCCCATCAACTCTACCCCTAACTCGCGCTATCTTACGCGTTGGGGGTTTTAAGTGATAAACTTAAGAGCTCTGAAGTTGCTCAATGTTATATCAATGGGCAAGAGTTTGAACAATGGGTACCTGGGCAGTTTATGGTACAAACAGATAACATACTTGTCTAGAAGTGCAATGCGTAGACATGCTCGGTACGATAGGCTTGTTACAAGAGAACCCAAACAAAATCCTATTTTTACTGTTAATCAAATTAAAACAACGAAGGGTGTTTATGAATGCAGTGTTATATCATCGTTTATGCTTATTTGTGCTTCCGTGTTATATAATGGTAATGTATTGTAGTACCACGGCAGCGAGAGAATTCTTCACTGAGCATTACACGGGAAACAAGTCTCTGGACACAATGCCTGGTGAACTGAGGACTGGGACTTACTGTCTTTGGAGGTGTTTGCCTGAATTCAAAATATGTCCATCGCTCTCAGGAACTTTGTCGCTTATTTCGTGCCAATGTGGCTATCCTGAAGCGTAATCTTGCTGCCCTATTATTACTTGAAGCAAAGCGCAACAGTATGTGGAAATAAACTCTGAGAAATCACATGCGAAGGTCACTAAGGAAGAAATACAATATAATGAAACGACAGTAGCCGAACGCCAAAAAATATCGTAATACATCGTGATTAATCCAGAAATAGTTAAATCCATATTATATTACACGATTAATAGGTGATATGCAGTGACTGTCCGAATTAACCTCATAATGATCATTCGGCATCGTAGGAATGATAACATAACTAAAAACAACTTTAAATTAATCTTTATAACAATAATCGAGCACCAAACACACACACACACACACACACACACGCACACACACACACACACTCACTCACTCACACACAAAGCTCCCCCCCCCCCCCACTCCCCCAAGAATTGCTACATAATACATTTTTCAAACGGATCAAGACCTCGACCACAGTTTGCATTCGCCTGACCGTTATTTAACGACCGTCCGACATGAAACAGAGGAGAGGAGCAGGAAGAGGTTTGAAGACGCATTCTCAGGCGGAAGCACAGAAGAGACGGGGCGAGTCATGCAGTCGGAAGGTCAGAAAGGCCAGAAACCAGGTCATGCAAGAGGTCACGGGGCTGGGACGTGGGAGGTGGTGACAAATGAGGGATTAGAGCAGCGTTTACACTGAATCTTCCAGATCGATAGTTTTGTTATTCCTGTTGTCAAGTAGGTGTGTTTGCTTTGTATTACTGGCATTGTCAGTATTATTCCAATCAATAATACTGGCAGTCACTTATCAATCTGTATTCACACACACACACACACATATGTGTGTGTGTGTGTGTGTGTGTGTGTGTGTGTATATAAATGAACATATGTATATATAGATATATAAATGAATATATATATACACAGTATATGTATATACATACGTACATACACACACACGCGCGCGCGCGCGCGTGCGCAAAAACACACACTATATATATATATATATATATATATATATATATATATATATATATATATATATATATAATATATATGTATATATATGTATATATGTATATATATATGTATATATATATATATATATATATATATATATATATATATATATATATATCAAACACACACAGACCAATGCCTGTACGTGCGTATTATTATATGGATTTCATCTATTCATTTAATTGATATATACATGTCATTCGATTGCGAAATTTACTGCTTTTTTCTTTTTTATGTTACGTAGTGCCTTGATCTCACTGTGTTGTGTCCTATGCAGTACCAAGGTCTATGCAAGTTATCTAGACCTTGTTCAGTACTCTCTATCCGATCACTGCGGCGTTATCAGGAGGTTAGCATTGATTAGGAGGACCCCGAAGCCATGCACGGTCGGTGAAATGATTTGTTAGTCTGTAACGTGTCGTCTGCGGTTTTTAATCTTGTTTCTGTCGTGGTTCTTTGCCTTGCTTGTCCTTTTTGGCGTTTTTCATTTCGAGGATCCGTAATACTTTTCGTGTTCTACATTTTGTTATATCTGCGTTAGTCAACTTATGTTGTTCATACAAATGCGCTTTTGTACCTCATTTCTTTGTTCAGGGATCGGTTATCTGTTCCATCAACCTTGGGTGTGTTTTTTTCGCATCTGGACCCCCTATTGGCTGACTTCGGAGAGGCGATAAGAGCCAAGGCGAGCAACTAGGTCGCCGTTGTCTGCAGGAGGAGCTGTCAGTCCTCAGATAATACAGCTAGAGATAACTGCTCCCTTGACTTGTGGCTCTGGGTGTGTGTGTGAGAGAGACGAGGGAAATTATGTCTGTCTCTGAACTGACGAACGGAAGTGCTGCTGCCTAAGTTCATGTACTTTTCCTGGATTTATTTAGTCTTTGAGTTACTCTTATTATTGCAACCTATGTGCAGTGCCAGGGATGAGGATGGTTTTAATTTTGCGGAGTTGGTTTCAACTGCGCTTTTGCTTGCCTTTTATTGATTTATTATTCTTATTTTACAGATACTGTGATCATAACACAGCTTGAACAATGGACACTTTTCAGTCGTGAGACCATAATTGTATAACATATTTAACCACAGGAAGAGAAAACACCTATAAGCCATTGTGCATGAAA
>NC_091561.1:13640555-13645555 GCF_042767895.1 Penaeus vannamei | reverse complement strand
TATATGTGTGTGTGCGTTTGCGTGTGCGTGTGCGTGTGCGTGTGCGTGTGCGTGTGCGTGTGTGTGTGTGTGTGTGTGTGTGTGTATACATACATATATACATATGTTTACATATATTTATATACATATTCACACACACACATACACACACACACACACACACATATATATATATATATATATATATATATATATATATATATGTGTGTGTGTGTGTGTGTGTGTGTGTGTGTGAGTGTGTGTGTGTGTGTGTGTGTGTGTGTGTGTGTGTGTGTGTGTGTGTGTGTGTGTGTGTGTGTGTGTGTGAGTGTGTGTGTGTGTGTGTAAATATACTAGATGTATACACATACATACATATTATCTTTCTTTTTTATATATTATTATCTTTGCTATTATTATCATTATTGTTATTGGTGTGATTATTGTCATTATCAACATCATCATTATCAGCATTATTGTTATTACCAATGTTACTGTTGCTATTATTAATATTATTATTGCTTTTATTACTATCATTACTGGTCTTCTTATTATAATTATTATAATTAGTAGTAGTAATAGCAGTAGCAGCATCAATATTATTTTTGTCATTATTAGTTAAAAAATCCTTGTCGTCACCAATATCATAATGGCAATGGAAAGGAGAAATTACCAATGATAACTCCAGTAGCCAAAGAATGTAGATGTTCCTTGGCAGTAGCAGTCACGGCGCTCACCTTCGTCTCAACAGGTATCGGCTTCGGGTTGATCTACCTGCCGGCGGTGGTCTGCGTCGGCTACTACTTCGAGTCCAAGCGTGCCCTAGCTACGGGTATCGCGGTCTGCGGCTCGGGTATCGGCACCATGATCTTCCCTCCCTTCATCAACTACATGATCGGAGAGTACTCGTGGAAGGGCACCAACCTCCTGATCGCGGGATTGATTCTCAACTGTTGCGTGAGTGTTGGGTGCGAGGGGAGAGGGAGGGAGAGCGGGGTAGGGGTGGGGAATGGGAAGCAGGGAAGAGAGGGGAGTAAGGATTGGGGAAAGGGAAGAAGGAAGGAGGGAGTGAAGTAGAGGGGAAGAGAAGGGAGTGGAGAGTGGAGAGAGGGAAGTAGGGAACTGGGATAGGAGAGAGAGGGGTGAGGAAAAGAGGAGTGAAGTAGAGGGGAGAGGGAAGCAGGGAGTGGCGAGGGGAGAGAGAAGGTCGAGGAGGGAGATGGAGTGAGGCAGAGGGAAGGAGAGAAGGAGAAGGAAAGGGGAAGTAGGGTGGGGGGAGAGAAATGGTAAGGACAGAGGGAAGAGAGGCGGGGGGGGGGGGGAGTGGGGAAGGAGAAAAGGGGGGGCAGGGAGAGGGTACGAGAGAAAGATAGGAAAGAGTGAAGGGGATGAAAAGGGGGAAGAGAGAAAGTGAGCAAGGGAAAAAAGAAAAAAAAGAAAACGGGAAAGGATATGGAAGGACAAAGGGAGAAGGAGAAAGGGCGAGAAGGAGGAGGACTAAAAAAATACTTTGACTAAAAGAAAACTACACAAACAAACAGATAAGAAAGGCTTTTTACCGAGATAGCGATTGGCACACGTGGTATTGACACAGAAAGTGCAGCACACATCACAAATAAGAAAAGAAGAGAACACATCAGCTACTTAAATGTTAACTTACAGACTGTTAATAAAACTCTAATACTAATACTCCTTAATGATAATAAAACTCTTTTCCGTTCTTGCAGTGGTTCGGCGCTCTCATGAGGCCTCTGGAGGTCCCCAGGATGAAGAAGAAAGACCTCCTTCAGCGCCTGGCAGAGGAGAAGCGGGCGACTTTGGCAAGAGGGTCGATCTGTGATCCTAATAGGGTAAGTGGGGAGAAAATAGGTAATGGGGGAATCGGGGAGGCATGGAGAGAGGGGGGCAGAGGGGGAGGGGAGAGGGAGAAGAAGGACGGAGCGGGAGAGAGGGAGAATTGGGAAGGTATGGAGAGAGGGGGGCAGAGAGGGGGGGGTGAGGGATAGAGAGAGAGGAGAGAGAAAGAAGATTGAGAGAGAGAGAAGAGAGAAAAAGTGAGAAAGAGAGAGAGAGAGAGAATTTAATTAGAGCAAGTATCTCAAGGACAGGAATTTTTTAAAAGGCAGAGAGGCAGTTCATCTTATCTTATGATAAAAGGAAATCACACAGATAAGGAATGCTTGTTTCATGAGCATTTATGACAGATGTATTTTGTAACTGCAATATGTAATATAATTGCTTTTTATAATCATATTCCTTTACTATTCTTACTCATTAGGGGATGGGATATTATATTCATTACCATGCTATTTTTATATGTAAAATCAAATGTAATTGCGTCTAACAAAGATGGTGGGTATACATATCAAAAACTACTTTGGAAGACGGCTATACAAATATATAAGGATATGTATGTCATTTTAACAAATCAAGCATAATATTCCACCATACAGGAGGCAAATGCTGACCCAGGAGTGCACTCCCACCTCAATCTCTCTGGCTACCTGACACCTGTGGGTACAACGTTAGCTCTGCCAACTATCCAAGAGACCCAGGGCAACACCCCTCCTGACCAGGAAGCCCCCATTGCTGCCACTGATGCTGAAGAGGTTTCCCCAACAACCCCTCCAGCCACTGAGCAGGACAGTAAGTGTGGACTAGGGAAGAAAGACATTATTTTAGATGATCATTCTTTTTTATAGGTTTCAAGTAGTGATTAGTACATTTTCCTCTCGTTTCTTTTTTCAGTTTTTTTCTGTTTCCATTTTCTCAGTGATGATAGAAACTAAAGCATAAATATAGGAGAAGACTAGAATAGACAGTATTATTGGGAGCAATATTGGAAAAAATAAGTATGATAGGAAAGGAATTCATAAAGGAAGGTATCGAAGCTAAACCTTACAATCCAGGAGGTCTTTGACAGTAATTACATGCCTACATATTGAGGATCACATTGCTACAGGCACAGCTTTATAAAGGATATGTAAGTTTAATGGTAAGACAAGGTTCCTCTATTATAGAAAAATCTATGTAACAAGGATATTTGATAAAGTCTAATGATATGCTGTTCACAGTATTCTATATTCTCATTAAAGTGATAAAAAATTAAAAATACTGATATGAATCAGGACAAGTATAGATATTTTAAATAACAAAATTCTTTATGCAGCAACTGATGAACGCCAGAACTTGGTGAATGGAGCAAAGGCCTCAGCTGTGCCTGCGCGGATGACAGCTGCAGCCAAAATACCCCGCAATTGCTCCCAGCCAGTGATGGCTCGAGACCCAACCAGACAGATACCCAAAAATGGATCCGTCCCCAATTTTGAACGGAAATTCTCAAAAGTCGATATTGCAAACCATATGAAGGTAAGGTTTGCGTGTGTGTATTTCAGTGTATGTGTTTGTGTATTTTTCTCTTATTTTTGTTATGTGTGTTCCTACCTAGTTGTTTCAATAGATAAGGTTTTTTTTTTTTGTGTGTGTGTGTGTGTGTGTGAATGTATGTATGCGTATGTGTGTACATGTATGCGTGTGTATGTGTATGTGACTATATCTGTTCAACTGTATGTACTTATACTATTTTGCTTTTTTTTGTGGACATCTTATATATAATTTGTACATATATATTTTGCCTTTCACAGGTAGTCCCAGCCACCCCCAAGGCATCTTCCACCAACCTGCGTGGCCTCGGCTCGCAGGAGATGATGCGCCGAGTGTCATCAGGTTATGGTCGTGTTAACTCAAATAATTCCTTTGTGGATCCTGAAATGGCTGGTGCGCTTCGGCAGAGACGTTCATCTTCAGTGAGTGTTTTATATCTATTCTAGATTGAAAATTATTTTCATCATTACAATTATCACCATTCACTCAAATGTAGCATCTAGATTATGAAATTCAAAGGATAAATTTTTTGACAGAAATCGATGATGTTGCGCCCGATGTCCCGTCATGACATTTTCTACTCGGGAAGTATTGCAAATTTAAGAGAATTCAAGTCTCAAGAATCCATGCTGTCCTATCGTGAATCAGCCCTCAACCTGCAAGGAACGGGAGCCTCCAAAGTGGTCATTGATGCTCTGGATGGACCGGAAGAGGAAAGAGGTAGGTGCTATACATCTGCATGTGTGTATGATATCTATCTATCTATCTATCTATCTATCTATCTATATATATATATATATATATATATATATATATATATATATATATATATATATTTGTAAATGTATATATGTATATATATACACATACATATACACACACACATACATATACATACATATATATATATATATATATATATATATATATATATATATATATATATACATATATATATACATATATATACATACATATATATATATTTATATATATACATATAGATATACATATATATACATATATATATATATATATATATATATATATATATATATATATATATATATTTATATATATACATATATATACATATATGTATATATATGTATATATATATATATATATATATATATATATATATATATATATATATATATATATATATATATATATATATATATATATATATATATATATACATATACATATATATACATATATATATATATATATATATATATATATATATATATATATATATATATATGTATATTATATATATATATATATGTATATATATATATATATATATATATATATATATATATATATATAATATACATATAATATATATATCTATATCTATATCTATATCTATATCTATCTATCTATCTATCTATCTATCTATCTATCTATCTATCTATATATATATATAATATATGTGTGTGTGTATGGTACACACACACACACACACACACACACACACACACACACACACACACACACACACACACACACACACACACACACACACATACATACATATACATTTACATATATATATATATATATATATATATATATATTTATATATATTTATATATATACATATATATGTATATATACATATATAT
>NC_091561.1:13633055-13635555 GCF_042767895.1 Penaeus vannamei | reverse complement strand
ACAATGATAATAAGATTGTTATCTTATTCAAATAATCAAATTATATTAAAGTATAAAGGTATCTCTACGCTTCATATTAGTGGAATCTACAGTATATTAAAGATGTACAACTCAAATTTTTCCTTCAATATAAAGTAATTATAATAAAAAATACTGAAGGAAATTATTTAATGTCAGGCAGCCAAATTTAAAGAAAAAGATACTAGAAGGGTTAAAAGAAAGCTGAAAACCAGTTAGTTGTTGAATGTTGTATGGTATTGTATGTTGATTGGGTGCATCTACAGACAAACAAAGACATTTTCTTTTCTTCATAGGATTGATATTCTTTTTTTCTCACAAGATACTTCTGCCTCAGGATGAAAACAAGATTAATAAAATATTTTATATGTATTTTTTTCAAGCAGAAAGATAGTGTTGTCAGAGTTGAGTATTGATTTAACTTGATAATGAAACTAACAACTAACATCCTGATCATTAAAGAACAGTTCAGTGTAGTGATTAATATATACTATATAGATTTATGTATGTAATAAGACAAGGCTTTTTATTATCATATAAACATGTACATATATGTATATAGAAATACTATACACAATTAAGGGGCACTGGTTCTGTATATGCATCAGTATGTGGGATTCAAGTTGAACAAATTATAAAGAAAACAATAAAGGGAAGAACAAGAAAACATGATACTATGCCAAATATGATATATTGCTTCTTCAGCCATGCCCTGAAGAAGAATTACAATGAAAAGACCTTCAGCATATTGATGTATTTTCATGTTTTTTCCATTGTTGTTTTATTTATGATATGTGTGTGTGTGTGTGTGTGTGTGTGTGTGTGTGTGTGTGTGTGTGTGTGTGTGTGTGTGTGTGTGTGTGTGTGTGTGTGTGTGTGTGTGTGAGTGTGTGTGTGCATGTGTGTGCACGTGTGTGTGTGTGTGCGTGTGTGTGCACGTGTGTGTGCACGTGTGTGTGTGTGTGTGTGTGTGTGTGTGTGTGTGTGTGTGTGTGTGTGTGCATGTGCATATGTGTGTGCATGTGTGTGTGTGTTTGTGTGTGTGTGTGTGTGTGTGTTTGTGTGTGTGTGTGTGTGTGTGTGTGTGTGTGTCTCTAGGTGTCCATGTGTCCATATGTTTGCTTGTGTGTGTATGTGTATGTGCTGCTACTGAGCGTATACTTGTATATGTATTTGTGATTAGGTACACAACCTCAGATAAGATATCTTTTACATTTCACTTTGTTGTGATATAATTAAAATACATTTCCTTACATGATTAAAACAGAACCTGTTGCAGTGTCAGAAAAAAAAAACCTCGTTGAGATAGAGAGTTTTTCATGTAATACCTATCTGACCTTTGTGTCTATGATACTCCTCCAGCTCCGTTCATCGCCCTCACTTCCATCATCATAGTGGACCTGCTGGGCCTCAGGCAGCTTACCAATGCCTTTGGTCTTCTCTGTATCTTCCGAGGAGTGGCTGGGATCTTGGGTCCTCCAGTATCAGGTAGCATAGCTATCCACCTCCATCTCCTCCACCAAGCTGGGTCTTGCAAGGTCCAGCGTGCTTACAGGATATTCTTATTTCTTTTATGGTGGTTTTGGTTGCAGAGGTGGTGTGGTAGTGGGTGACAGTACTGGTTTAGTGGTGGTTTAGTGATGGTGAAGGTACAATGCAGCTCTCATGTCCATATGCCCAATTATCCTTTTCCTATTTTTCCGGTATGCAACTAATGACAATTAGAGAATGTGATGACCAACCACACACTCTTTACTGACTCGTCTCCTTCATAAGATTACCAAAACTTCATAATGCACCAACTGAAGCATGAACTGTGTGATGCACTCTTTCTTTTTTAATATTTTGCTATAAAAAATCAGAAGAAAGACAATTGGTTAAGTCAAGCAAAGTTTAAAGTTAAATGTGGTAAGTAATAAAGATTATTCACTAATAGCTTGCTAAAAACTATGTTCGACTGAAAGTCATTTCCCATGTACATATTTCATCTATGAGCATGGAAGACAGCATCAGCAAAATTTTGTGACTCTTATCACAGGAATATTCCATGTGAGCACTTAATTGTTTCTGATGTTCTACATTACCATGGATATTTTACATCACATTAAACTTTATTTGCACATATAGTGTATAGAAAATAAGATTTCAGCAAGTGTAATACACAACGAATTTAAGAAAGGAATAGATTCAGTATTTTTTTTTTTCTCAGCACATCGTAGTGTAATATCTTGGCACCACCAAAGTTTAAAACATTTCCAAATCCAACCAGTAGTTTCTGTATTTGTTACAAATTTGACATCATGGAAAAAGAATTATGATTAAAAAGTCTGAAATGCAGATTTGAAGTGATGGTAATGTACAATAGATTTCCCATTATCCTAGACATTAGACAGATTCCCAGACTGAAGACTGCAAATGCTGACTGTAAGACGAAGGATCACGAGCAGAAACCAGAATGCTGAGTTTAATTTCATCCATTTGT
>NC_091561.1:13610555-13618055 GCF_042767895.1 Penaeus vannamei | reverse complement strand
ATTTGTTTTTTCTCCATTTGTCTCATAAAAGAAGTTTAGGTAAAAAATTAGAATGATATAGCTGCTGAACACAAGTCATCAACCTGAGACCTGTGGTGATATTTTGTATGACTGGTTGTTTAACCTGCCGTCAAGTATAGGTATTGTTTTCTCCTTTTTTTGTATAAATAAAAGACAAAAATCTTTATATTTGTTCACTTTTTTATGGGAAGTCATCTGTCCTTCAGTCTTCTGTGGTTTTGTAAGGGAACTAGAAGAAGCCCATGAAAATCATAATAAAAAGGGCATTATCATGTAGGTATGTCTTTGTATGGAAGATATCATAGTAATACCCATACAGCTTATACCTATCTGAACTTGAAGCTTGGGACTCTACACTAAGTGATGTCACTAGATGCAATAATATCCCATTCTTACCAGAACTTAGTGTGTAGAATGCCATGTCACTACCAGTGCTGTTTCATTTTTTTTTTTTTCTTTTTGTCTTGTTATATGCACTTTATTATCCAGTGTCAGAGATCATTACCTGTGTGTGCATAAAATATATTTTATTTTACCTGATTTCATTTCATTCTTAAGTAACTGAGATATTTGCAAAACAAATTATTTATAAGCTCATTGTGATGTCACTAGATGCAATAATAATCACTCATGCCAGAACTAGTATGTAGGACATCATGTCATATTCCATGCTTTACACCTTATCATGCTTGACATTATACTCTTATTTGTTAAGTAGTTGAGTTTACAAACTGTGTGCTTATGTTTACACATGTATGTTTGTGTGTTGATGTTTTTATTGCATAAGGCAGTATTCTTCTTTTAAGCACACTACAAGTAATTTAATGTTGAAGTATCATATTTTCAAGTTAGAAAATTATTGCTTAATAAGTTATTTATGTTTATAATTTTACAAACATGCCTAACTTGATATGAAAATATATTAAACTTTCTATAAAGTAAATGGTTTATCATTAACACACTGATGCAGTCTGCGAAGTGACAAAGAAAAGGGTTATATATTCCATGCTGATTTTGATACTAGTAAACATACTGATATTAGAAATACAGCTCATTAACATGTGAATTGCAATAACATGGCAGATAATTATAGACACCAGGTGATGCCTCAATGCATCATGAATCTATGGCTCATTTATCAAGATGGGGTCTCTTCTACATCCCAAACAGTCATCCAGGCACAAAGCAGTTTACTAAATTATGCCTGTCCTTGTCCAGCTTTATCAGTTATTACTGGGTAAATATGTAACTATACAAAGACAATCTTGATAGTTTTCCTAAGGACACTGAAAGTGTAAGGAGCTCATAACCATCTTATGTTCAAGTAAATTTACTGGCCTACTCTACTATTATTATATTAACTACACTTACTCTCAACAAAAACTCCTGATTGTTTCAAATAATCATCACTTTAAAATATCAGTGGACAGCTTTGTCGACAGATACAAAATTTAGCTTTGATATGAACAGCCATACCATTAACTCTTTTAGTATGAAAAAGGGAAAAAAATGTATGAATATTTTAGTTATATATCTTTCATTGTGGTCATATGATACTTAAAATGAGTTGACAAATACTCCTTGAGGCCAGCCCTCAAGCCTTATGAGCCCCCCCCCACCCCCATGGACCCTTTGGATATAGTTTTCATTACTCACAGGTGAGAGAAGGGTGTAAAGACCAGGTAATGAAAGTTACAAGGTGGGCTGTTCAGTAATGGAAATTGTGGCATGAGTCCCTATATCCAGTTCTATAATTTTTTAATGCTAAGCTGGGACTCCTCCCATCATTTTCCTATACTATAGATGAAAGTTGGGAATCTAAAGATCATATTGTATGGTTGTTTGTTCAAGATGATTATGGTTTAAGCCTCTTTTTTTGTAGAAAATATTATTTCAAAAAGATTATACTTGCTAGGTTTAATTTTTTGTAGAAAAATACATTAAAGCCTCTTTTTTAGAAAACATAGAAAACATTGTTTTGTGACACATCTATTTATACTTAATCTTAACTACTTCCAGAAATTCTGATTTTAATTACAGCCATTTAAATCAAGAGTTAATTTTTAAAAATAACAAGAGCAATAGTTTTTTTCTAATTCATCTGAAATCACATAATTTTGGTTATTTAAAGTATTCCTAGTTCCAGTATTACTCATATTAACAGCAAAGTGTGCACTCATGATTAAAACAGAAACACAACTTCTGATGAATGGGAATTCCACTGTTAAATGCATGGAATGGTAACAATTTTGGCTAAAATACATACTGAATATCCTTATCTATCCATTACATTAATTCTCCTGGTTAGTGATTTCTTTGCTGCACTACTTTTAGACTTGTGCTGAATAGTAAGAACTATAGAGCCACACAGTAACTCAGTCAGGATATTTCCTAAACATAACATGGTCAAATCAGAGATGATTGTATACACAGCCCAAAGGCTTTCTGTCTAAGTAGCATGTTAGATTACACTCTGTTCAGGGAGAAATGGTTGACCTGTGGCTGCTGAACAGGTTGAGACTTGTTATAACCATGAATATGATGTAACGTGATGTCATTTATATCTTAAACAAATGCATTTCATATACAAATATCAATATCCTTTTTTATAATCATTAGTATAAAGAAAAAAAGTTTAACTGATTGATTGAATTTTCTTAACAAGAAAATCTACAACCTAACAACCTCTCTCACTGCCCTACTTAAGGCATTGTACTAGATTCTGGCTCAGAACTGGGCCATCTAATTCCTTGAGATGGAACACCACTTTGCCAGAATTACAGACCAAGGAATAATTTTATCTAAGAAATCTATTTTATCCCACAAGCTTATAAATTCCAGGAAATCTCTTTCTCCTGTTTATGATGGCCCATAATCATGTTGACAAATGTAGAAGAGGTATGAATGAGAATGAATATCTATCAGTCTCATATATGGAAATTAAAAGTTATTAATCCTTAATGTGTATATAAACCCACTGCTATCGGGAAAATGTGATGTTCACTGTAGTATTGGTTTGTGAACATTATTTACACACACATGGCTCAGCAAGAGCTTTGCCATCAAGGAGTCAATACAAAGTCTGTGCCCTCTCCGGATTTTTTGCTTTCCTCGAGTATTTTGGATTTTTTCTTTTTCTTTAAATGCTATTAATACTGATATTTCATTACTATTGTTACTGACATTAAGATAATTAACAATCCTAATTGGAACATAAAATAAAATATTTAAGAAAATCAAAGAAAAGAGTAAATAAGTGAGATAGGTGGACTATTGATTAACTGATTGGTGACTCAACCCTTGTGGAGCATCAGACTATACAAGTTTTTCTATCTTTGCCTCATATCACAGTTCTTCAGTCAAAAACTTATATTCTAACTCATAACTAACATTGTACTCTACATATAACTTTATAGTATAAGCTTAGGGCATAATTATTTAGTATTCTCAGGAGGAAAAACAAGAAAAAGGTTTTGATCTGTCTGATGAGGAACTCTTAACGAGTTTGAAATAGTACCATTCATTTCACTTCTTATTGTAGCTCTTTCTCTTTTCACCTAATATTCATGCCCAGCAAACATAATTTTGCATTTTTTTCTTTACCTTATGCACACATGCTTAGTCTTCAAGGAGTCAATTACCAGGCCTGCCTGGCTTCACCCTTTTACCTCATTATCATAATTTTTATCATTACTACTGATTATTGATGATGATGTGATGTGATGGTGATGTGATAATAACAACAACAATGACGACAAGGACAAAAACAACAATAATAATGAGAAAAAGAGCATTTATAATAATATTAACCCATACGATCCGGATAACGTTACAGACCCATTATGGAAAAATCTGGGTTGAGGGCCAGGTGACATGAACATGCTATCATCGGGCAAAATGGCAGCGGGCCGGGTTATGCCAACTTGTTGTCATGCATGAAGAGCAGGGTGATTGAAAAGACTCACCAAAAGAGTGAACAAACCTCTTGGAGTGTGATTTGACTCATTTAGCGCTTAGAAGGGGGCTTTAGCATTATTCCCATCAATAAACAAATGTGGCATGTAACATTCAAAAGCTGTGATTGTAAGAGTGCTGTCTCAAGGAAGGACATCATTTCCTTGCTGTGCAACCTATTCCTGGTTGCTGTGATCGGTGGCTATGTTGTATTACGGAAAATAGAAATAAGAAAGAAAGAAAAAAAAAAAGATACATGACAACTAACCAAATGTTCAAAACTTTTTTTTCTTGCAACGAGTTATTTACTACACAGAGATGATATGGAGTCTGTGCTAGGAAAATAAGCTATTACTATCTGGATAAAGCAAATCAAAAGGCAAATATGGACATTGGAAAATGGCAAAAAGTCCTAAAAAAGTTTACACAAAAGTAATTTTACAAACAGCTCATGGGTTTTCGTGGGCACCAAGCCTACGAACCACACGCCCAGGATGTTGGCTACTTACATAACTCACTGCCCAAATTTTCAGCACCATGATTCCGTGACGCAACCGGATTCAACAGGTTAAAAATTATGGTATCATTAATGTTTAATGTTTAATGTTTTTCCTAAAATTCACAAAATGTGGTAAAGGAGGCGAGGTCACATAAGCCTTGTAACTGACAGTCTGGTGAACTAAGCATTTGTGTTGATGCAATCTGTATAATAATAATGATTAAGATAATCAAAATAACAAAATTGACGATAATGATGATGATGATTATGATAAATAATGATGATGATACATGATGTGATGATAAATGATGATGATAACTGATGATGACAATAATGATGATGATGATGATGACGACAATAATGAAAATGATAACAATAATAATAATAATGATGATAATTATAATAATAATAATAGTCATAATAATAATAATAATAATAATAATAATAATAATAATAATAATAATAATAATAATAATAATAATAATAATAATAATAATAATAATAATAATAATAATAATAATAATAATAATAATAATAATAATAATAATAATAATAATAATAATAATAATAAGTATAATAATAATAAGTATAATAATAATAAGCATAATAATAATAAGCATAATAATAATAAGTATAATAATAATAAGTATAATAATAATAAGCATAATAATAATAAGCATAATAATAATAAGCATAACAATAATAAGCATAATAATAATAAGCATAATAATAATAAGCATAATAATAATAAGCATAATAATAATAAGCATAATAATAATAAGTATAATAATAATAAGTATAATAATAATAAGTATAATAATAATAAGTATAATAATAATAAGTATAATAATAATAAGTATAATAATAATAAGTATAATAATAATAAGTATAATAATAATAAGTATAATAATAATGTATAATAAAATAATAATAAAATAATAATAAAATAATAATAAAATAAAATAATAATAAAATAATAATAAAATAATAAAACATTAATAAAAAAATAATAAAATAATAATAAAATAATAAAAAAATAATAAAATAACTAATAATAAAATAATAAGAAAATAATAATAAAATAATAATAACAACAATAACAATAACAACAATAACAATAACAATAACAATAACAATATAATAAAATAATAATAAAACATTAATAAAATAATTATAATAATAATAATAACAATAATAACAATAATAATAATAATAATAAAAGGGTTGAAACAAATAAATGTGCTACACATCTAAGGTCTTATGGTATCATGGTAATATGGGGAGTAGAGTGAAAATAATAACAAAAACTACAATAATAATCACAACAATAACAACAAAACTACAACAAAAGCCATATGTTTTGGTGTATCTTCCCATTCTCTCTTTAAAATACATATAAAAAAAAAAGAATAAAAGCACAAATTTAATAGACAACTTTATTTGCATTGATGCGTACAAAAATATGATTTCAATCAGAAATATGACCAGAAAGCAAATATATGACTTGCAAAGACAAAAGTAACTGTTTGGTAATGCCCAACAACCAACAACGAACCAAGTACCTCTGTTCATGCACACATCCCATGAAGCTCCACAAAAATTCTGAAAGATTCTTTTTCAACCCATGTAATGAAAGTTACAACTATTAACTGATTCTTCTATAACTCATCACCATTACATATTAAGGAATAAAATAAATGAGTCTTACAGTAAATACAGAGACAGCAAATGTGTCCACTGGAATGAAGAGCAAGACGTCAATCAAACTGTAGAGCATAAGCGTATACTAGTCTATTGAAAAGTGGATGTTTGTTTTACATGAACGATGAACACTGGATCCGTTAAGAATGAAATCTTCTATTCCTTCCTCTCTGTTAACCAGCTTGGAAATCTCACTGATTTATAGATATCATGAGAGTCAATCCAGCTAAACTTAAACTTTAAGCAAATTTGAAACAAGTACAAGAAGAAAAAAGTAAAATGTAAAAGAAAATATGCATTTTCTCAACTAAAACCAAATAAAAAAGAAATGTTCTGTCTGTGGTAAATATTTTATACCAAATAAAAGCCACGTTTTAATAACTCAACACATTTAGGTGTTTTAACAATTTGAAAGTGGGTACAAAATATTGTTCAGAGAACAACCAAAATTCATTAAGATTGTAAAATCTTTAAGCCTTAAGGATATGTCTGTTTGGATTAATCAAAAGTAGTTCAAAATTTGTAAAAATCTTTAAATACTCTTAATTTCAGCTAAAACAGCGATAATACAGAGATAATAATAGCAATGAAACAAGAAATATGAACAGTATGTGGAGGAATCCTGAGTAAATAGCAGAGTACTTTAAATGATAGAAGTTGGTAACAAATACATACTTCATAAACATTTTAGCATAATTAATATTGAAATAGTTATTTCTAAAGATCACATGTAATTCCTCTGTTTTCCAATATAATATAACCCATGTACATGATGACATTTATATGTACTTAAAATAACACTGTAAAACAACTATAAAACATCCTTGGCTTATTCATGGTATATTTATGAGCTGCTGAAAAGATTTTACAATCTTAAAACACGAGAATTATCTTATTACCCATTACATGATGAATTTCATGCTTTGTGGAAAGCACAATTTATCATTTCAAACTAAACATTATCACTTTAAAGGATTCTTACACTGAATAAAAGGAATTATTGCCTGAAAGTTCCAGGCTTTGATGTTGCTGACTTTCCCTCAGCGTGGGACAGAATAAAATTTCTGTATCTGGAAAAGAAAATCATATATTAAAACTAATAATATCTTTTTCACAAACATATACATATTATTAAAACCTTTTTTTCTTCAACCAAATGAATCAAATTGGTCCTGTATGGAAGATATGATTCAAAATAAAAGTTTAGAAGCTTAACAAAGTTAGCATACAGACTGAACTAATGAATATCCGATACCCTACGTAAGTACATAGAGTTCATTGTGACAAATAAAAAAGAGGTATAAATGAGAATGAACGAAGCTGAT
>NC_091561.1:13590555-13595555 GCF_042767895.1 Penaeus vannamei | reverse complement strand
TTTTGGACGTCTGGCAGGCCTGATGCAGCAGGCATTACGTCTGGCATGGGTCACTTTGTACTTGGTGGAATGTTCCCTTTCATTCAAAAGTAGTTTCATTCAGTACCTTTCATGTTTCATCTTCATCAATTTTGCTAGTGCAGAGGGGGTGGGTCACTTTTGGGCGTGTCTGGCGGGCATAATGCAGCAGGTAATTTGTATGGTATCGTCCATTCTGAACTCTCTCAGTTGTGTTGAGTTATATAAACTTCAAGTGGTTCAAGCGGTACCAATAATGTTTGATCCAGCCAAAATTTTTAGGCCTTTTTTGCGTGTCCGGCAGGCCTAATTCATTATGTCTGGCATGAACCATTTTTTACCCAGTGCGATGTGTAAATTACCCTGAAATACATTGTCTATGGTACCTATGCATGTTTGATCAAGCTGATTTTTTTGTCCGTTTTGGGGGTCCCCAAGGGCCAAACGCAACAGGGGGTCCTTGGCAGACGTCCAGTTCTTCATATGCCCTATCATCCTCTACATGATCCTGTACTCCGCAATTGGTACCAAGTTCGTTTGACCAAGCCTTCCTTGGCTGCCGGTCTAGTAACCTGTGCTCTCTTAACCCGCGGTCACACTGTTCATACCGGATGGTCCCCTACTAAACCGGTACCCCGACTCACGTTCTAATCCCGTGTTACCGAAAGGCTGTTCACACTAACCCGCGGGACGCTTCATATTGTTTTGTAGTGCACGTGAGGTACCCCCACTATGTTGTGAGTCCAGACTAGACGTGACCCCCCTGTTGACAGCTCAGCACCTCCATTTCAGCACCATCTGTGGGCGTTCTTGGCAGCCACCTGTGTCACCTTTCATCCCTAGTGCATTTTTATTTGTTTTGTATATTTCCATATTTAAGCTTTCTTTTAACTGCCTCGATTTTATTTAACCTCTTAATGGCTAAACAAGTTTTACTTTTATTTTGATATATTTTATTTTAATCTAAATTTAAAGCTATTTTGCGATGAGGCATACATGTAGTACATAAAAGCTACTGGCATAGTCTTGCTGCCTATCAACCTCTTGGGTTGCTTGTCCGATCAGCAGTGTGTGGTTCGCCTCCTTGATGTTTGTTTTGTGCTGCAAGAGAGAAACATAAGTATATTTTCATTCTTCGTAAGAGGCCAGATAGGATGTGATGCATGAGTTGTACATTTTGAGAGTATACATACGGAAGGGATCTCAGGTTTTCCTTTGAACTTTTTGGATTTGTTTTATCCTTGGTTTGTTTCGTTCTTTTATTTTTTATTTTTTCCTTAGTTTTAAAGAAGGATGGACATATTCTTAGAACAAAGAAACACAAATGATAAAATGGAAAAAAAATGATTACAGGAAAGAATGGGAAGAAGTTCATTATGATTATAATCAAATATAAAAGATAATTTTCAAAGTAATTCATATCTTGTCTTATACTTACGAGTAAGAAAGGCTTCACAGTCATGACGGCAGAGGCGGGGCTTCCATGGTGGCACCCCCCCTGCAATCTGATTGGCCACCCTGTGTAAAGCAAGATGAAAGCATAAACAATGTGTGACAGTAAAATATAGATATTGAAGTGGGCAGCCTTAATTTTGGTTATTTTTGGGTACCCCCCCCCCTCCGATTTATTGTTGTTACCCCCTGTGTCCCCCACCAGAAAATTCTCTGGACCTGCCGCTGTGTGACAGGTGGGTCATGCTGTAATACACACCTGTTACCACTTTTAAAACAGCTACCCTGTTCGAGAGTTACACTTTGCAAGACCCGTGTTTTGGTAGCCAATGATACACTACAGTTTTTCCTTGACGCAATGCTTTAATGCCCTTAGAAGGAAGAAAAATAAGAAAAGGAAACAACCAACACGACTGTGGGTTAAGCCGCGGTTACACTACGCCTTTATAACAGCTCGTCCCCTACTAAACCGGTACCCCGTCGCACATTTTCGTCCCGTGGTATCGAAGGGCCGTTCACACGACCCTGCGGCACGCCTTTCGTCACGTGACATGACGATCATAGCGCTTTCAAGGGAAACAGCACTAACTGGATTTACATCTTTTTTTTTTTTCTTTCTTTACGCATTCTTTTATTTCCCTTAAAACAGAGCCAACTGTTAAGGAAGCAACCAGGAGATTGGCAGGAAAGAATGAAAGATGTGTAATGCGGAAATTCCAATTGTAGATGTCTGCTCAAGTCACTACAGTACTTTCGGCGTCCTGCTTTTCTAGTTGTGGTTTCTATTCCATAATTCCTCATTGGTCGATGAGGGAATAAGTTACTTTGTGCCAACAGTGAAATGTACCAATAAGTTCCATACACATTGAAATTATGAAATAAATACTGATAACTATCCATACTTTCATGGGAAATTAATTTGAGAAAACATGTATAACTGTATATTGAAACAACACTTTCGTAACCAATGTAGTGATTGATAGTTATTATTTTAAAGTGTTTGTTTTGATTAGTGAGACAAAGACCGAGACGTCGGTTTCTTCCCCGTCCCTCGCTATGGAAGAGATCAGCCGGGGCGGACAGCTGAGGCGGGGCAAAATCACTCCATATCTCGGGTCCCTTCTATTTTGTGAATACGTCTCTCTCTCTCTCTCTCTCTCTCTCTCTCTCTCTCTCTCTCTCTCTCTCTCTCTCTCTCTCTCTCTCTCTCTCTCTCTCTCTCTCTCTCTCTCTCTTCCCCTTATCTAACTATCTTTCTTCCCCTTATCGCCCTCTCTCTTCCCTTTATCTCTATCTCTTTTCCCCTTATCTCTCTCTCTCTCTCTCTCTCTCCCACAGTCGTGGTGTATCTCTCGTAGAATTAGGACGTGTTTGTGTGCTGTCCTCAGCCGTGAGAGATTTCCAGAACCCTGTGTTTACCCGCCCCCCACCTAGTCCTCGGACAGGGAGCGGGCGAGGTGCCTCAGGCCCTCCAGTGTTCCGCAATCTACCCAAAACTGACGTATAACAGTCGTGATCCAAAAAGACAGGAAATTGGATAATTAGTGTCATTTGCAAGAAGAATTTCTGGCAACCGCTCCCTGCACTGACCTCCGCCTCGTGGGCAATTATGACATGGAAACTGAAAGTGAATATGCACGAGTGAAAGGGAATATGGAAAGTGGTTCCCATAAGAGGGAAAGGAACGACGAATGCGCAAATGAGATGAGTGATAGGTGCGAGCAGGAAGAAAAGAGGAAAAAGAAATATGAAAGCAAGGAAGGAAGTCATAATGAAGGTGTGAACGGCAGGAAGAGGCTGCTATTCCCGCAGAACTGTGCCATGAACTTCATGGAGAAATGAAGATGGGCCATGCAGCTGGGCCGGGACCACCGCGGTTTTGAGCCGCTGCGAGGAAGGCAGAGGACGACTCAAGGGTACAAGGGGACGGTGATGACTGTCCCAAAGGGTGGGGAAAAACTCACGAAAGTGATAATTTTCCAATACCCTATTGTACTGGACCCTGAATATCTCCTGGACGACGAAAGGTTCGTGTGGGTGAAGAGGAACGAGTCCAGGGGTGAGGGCCGGTCACTATGCAGGCAGAGGTGCCGAGGGAGACAGCAGCTCCTGTCCCGAACGCCTGGCTGCAGGGCCCACCGGCCGTGGTGCCTAAGGAAGACAAGCGAACGCAGGAGCAAAAATAGGTGCAGGAAGTGCCGCGCAATAATGATGCAGGTCATGATTAAGAGGATGGACGCATTAGAAAAACGGCTTGCAGAAAAGGAACAAAAAAAGGAAGAGGAGACCGAGAAAGAAATGAATAGTGAAAATATTAGTGGACTTGCAAGGGAAAAAAATAGAAAGAAAAATTACCATTAAGGGTAAAGAAAGGACAATAAAATCAAGCATAGTGGAAGGAACATCCTCTGAGGTCTTCCGGTCAGTCCTCCTAAAATGTAAGGATCCGGAGAAAGAAAACCTCCTGAAAAAATGGGAAATTATGCAAGAGCTATGGGGAACTATTCAAAAAGTAGTAGAAAAGCATAAGGACACAATCAAAACCTGATGGAGCGTAGTATTAGAATATTATCGTGGAAAGTAAGTAGTTTGCTTACCAGAGTTACAGACGTTCATTACTTTGTACTGAAAAACAATATTGACGTAGTTTGTCTCCAGGAAACCAGGGACACGAAAGGTGATACTCTCAAACTTAATGGTTATAGAGCGTACCACCTTCATGCCGGTGACCGAATACGGGGAGTGTCAATTTCTGTCAAAAGCTCAATATCCTCTGAACTAACAGAGACGGCATAGAAAGTGTGTGTGTGAAGCTTCATTTGCAACAAGGTGAAATGTATATTGTCAACTTATACATCTCTGGGAGATCCTTTGACCTCAGATATTTACCTGACTGCATGTACTCTGACTCTGCTCTGATAGTGGGTGACTTGAATGCTAGACACCCGCATTTAGAGGAGAGGGGCAATATCATTGATAACGGTAAGAGGTTTTACCAGTTTTTCAAGGATAGGCCAGATGCATGCTTGCTGGGTGGCAAAGAGGCAACACACAAGGGTGGACGGCTTGATTACGCCTGCCTGCTTGGCAGACAGGCGATTCAAGGAGAATGTAAAGTGGTAAGTGAACTACTCAGTGATCATTTCGCGTTGTATGTTAAGTTAGCTGTATGGAAAATACAAGTTAAATTTCAGAGAAAACGGGTTTCACTTAATGTAAACGACAGAGACCAGTTTGTTTACAACATAGAGAATTGGTATAAACACTATACACCCATATGTTTAGATAGGTTCAACCGGGATTTGTTGAGTACGATAGAAAGATGTTTACCCACAACACCCAAGACACACACAAAGAAAAAGGGTCATGGGGGAAGGAAAAACAGGTACTGCAGTGATAAGACACTTAAGGAATAGACATACATGCTAAGGTTGGCACACAGGGAGTGGGTACAAAAAGGCAAAAAGGAACAGGACAAAGATATACTCCTTGATATATCAAGAATGTGTGGGGAAAAACGGAAAGAAGTA
>NC_091561.1:13573055-13585555 GCF_042767895.1 Penaeus vannamei | reverse complement strand
TGCAGTCGATCTGTGGGCGAGCGGAGGGCGTGAGTGCATGTGGGAGGGGGTGGGGGAGGGTGGTGGTGGTAGTGATGGTAATAATGATGATGGTGATGGTAGTGATGATGATGGTAATAGTGATGATAGTAATAAAGATTATGGTGATGGTAATGATGATGATGGTAATAGTGATGATAGTAATAAAGATTATGGTGATGGTAATGGTAATAAGAATGAAGCTGATGATAATGGTGATGGTAATGATGTTGATGGTAATGGTAATAACGATGGTGGTGATGATAGTGATGATGGCTAATCTGAGAGTAAGCATTATGATGATGATGCTTCTTGTGATGATAATGGTGTTTTCAGTGATTTTGTGCGGCGAAAAGAATACACACCACAACCATAACATAAAAAGCAGGACTTATACACATTAACATTTAACATGACAATGGTAAATGTACACATTAACATTTGTAATGATAATGGTGATATAGGCAACTGGAATTGCGATACCGATGGTGATACTGATAACGATAAGGAAGATGATGTCGAGGAGGTAGAACGAGCTGGGAAGAATGATGTGATAGAGGAAATAAATGATGCGGACGAGGAAGTGAGAGATAATGATGATAAAGTGGAGAAAATGGAGGATGTTGAGTGAAAAGATAAGCTTCATTATATACTAAAAAGTTTCACTTAACAAATTATGAAACAATAGTTGTGATATAATTTTCTGTTATGAGTATACTAATTCACACACAAATATATATATATATATATATATATATATATATATATATATATATATATATATATATATACAAACATACATGTACACACACACACACAGACATGTACCGTATTTGCATATGTACAGCGTGTGTGTTTAAAAAGATCATGTATATATACATACATGTATATATATATATATATATATATATATATATATATATATATATATATATATATATATATATATATATATATATATATATATATATATATATATATATATATATATATATATATATATATACATATATATATATATATGTATAAATATATATATATATATATATATATTCATATATATATATATATATATATATATATATTCATATATCTATTTATATATGTATATATTTATATATATAGATATATACATATATAAATAGATATATATATATATATGTATGTCTATACATACATATATATATATATATATATATATATATATATATATATATATATATATATATATATATAAATATATATATATATATGTATGTATATAAATATATATATATATATATATATATATATATATATATATATATGCACATTCATATGCATATATGTACATACATACATATATATATATATATATATATATATATATATATATATATATATATATATGTACATATACATATACATATGTATGTGTGTGTGTGTGTGTGTGTGCACACACACATATATATATATATACCGTTAAGGCCATATTGCATTAAAAGCATTAAATGGAAAATGCAGCAATCAAACAAACGCGGAATATACCTACCATTTGGGTTAGTTAAAGTCAAGCATGAAATCTGAATCAGCCAAATGCTGTTATCTTGCCCATAAAATCCACCGTAGTTTTCCCCATCACCCGTGTCATCTTCATGCTCAAGGAAAGTCCAGTACACACCTTCACTTTTGTTCTATGTGGGAAAATCTTCATCAATCATCATTGTTATCGCCAGCTTGGTCAATTCTTATTGTTTTAATGTTATATCACGAAGGGTCTACTGGAGTTTCCGTTCGTTATTTTAATAACAAAAATAACATCCCGAACCGGTTATTTTAGCTGTTCCATGCATTATTTTCTTATTATTATTATTCTTTACTTTCTCCATTTTATCATCCCTTTTACACAACGAATTGTAATGATTCAGTGACAAAAGTGAAAAAGGGGAAACGGGCATATATTAGGCTCTTTAAATCCTGCAATTAGATTGAATCAAGAGTTTAAAAGGGATGATTTTTAGCATTGATATTACTGGTTTAATTTTAGTTATTGGTAGTTAAAACATTCATTTTAGTGACAAGGTCGGTCATTTTGTTCCGTCAAAAAATGATTTAGTCCCGTAATTCACACATAAAGTAAAAATCGGCATTATGTCGTTATGTCTTCTTTTATCATTATAATTACCCGCAAACGCCTCCCTGTCCTTACCATTTCCTTTTAGGGTTGGCGGAGAGCAGCAAAGCGAGATATATACAATGGTCTTTGGTTCTTTTGCTGGTCGAATACACATTCACACTATCTCTCTCTCTCTCTCTCTCTCTCTCTCTCTCTCTCTCTCTCTCTCTCTCTCTCTCTCTCTCTCTCTCTCTCTCTCTCTCTCTCTCTCTCACACACACACACACACACACACACACACACACACACACACACACATATACACACACAATCACCCTGTCGTGTCACTTCCAGCTGTCGAAGATTTTGATTTATTGAGGCGACGGCTTGTGAGTTCCCAGTTAGTTGATTTATCTCGTGGTTTTGGGATGTTTAGGGGAAGGGACCGGAAGGAGAGGTGTGGGCTAAGGGGGTCACACACCTGGCTTTCTGAAATGGGGCTTGGGCCAAGAACCTTGAACGACACTAATGGTCTGAATATTTGGAAAACTGATTCTGTGGTTTTGATAGGATAGATTTTTTTTACCTCAATCCTCAAGGATTCCTAAGGTTTCAGTGGGAATTCTGATTCCTTTTTGGGTATCCTGGTGAGTCCTGTTTTCTTGCAAGTGTCTCTTTAATTGTTAGGTTCTTTGAGATTTGTTTTGTTGTTTTTCTTTGTCTTTTTAATAGTTTCAGACTTTGTTAACAAACAGCGGTCTGTCTTGCACTGCATGCTCTGTGTTTATTCATATGTACATTGTGTATGTTGAAGGATTTTACCTGAATGTCTAAAAGTGTGATATTTAATCATCTGGTTGAATTATCCTAAAATAAATCTTTTGTCTTGAGATTCTTTGGGTGTCGATGGACATGTATTCCATCTTTTGCTTTTATCATTTCCTTATTTCATGCCATCCCTCAAAGTACCTAAAAGGCCCATTGCTCCAAGTGTAAGTGGGGGGGTAATTATGCTTTCATCTCGATGGATTATGTGAAGGGTTAAAGGGGCGCTTTGGCCGTGGGGGGAGGAGGGGGAGAGGGGGAAGGGAGAGGGGGGAAGACCACAAACGACACCCTACCATTGGAGGGAGAGGCGGATCGCGCACTCCTGGTACTGGGACCAGAACTTGTCATCTTGAGGAATGGCTCTGGCGCAATCCTGGCGACCGAATTTGTGAGTCCTTATCACGTCGACACAGGTCACAGCGCCGTTGCCGTCGCAATCCTACTCGCGTGAGGAGTTGAGGAGTGACAGCAAAGGAGGAATTAGTCCAAAAATATGACGAGGAAACACACTAAGCCAGCGTCCCTTTCTGCGTCGATCAGACCCGATCGCCTTTCGGTCGATCTGAGCAGGCAAGGCTGAGCCAAGTATGATTTTTCTCTCTGTTTACTTCTTGTGAACTGTGCTTCACGATAAGGAGCACTTTCTAATGTCAGATTATATCATGATATGGAGATAAAAAGTTTATATATATATATGAGAAAACAAACTGGAAAAAAGAATTAAAACTATATACAAATACTACATTGTGTGGAGGAAATCTATCATGTCAGAGTGCAAACAACAACTACACTTAATGTTGACTCCCAGGTTTGAAGGGCGTGTGTTAGGCAGCACCGGGTGAATAAAGGAGAGAGCGCAAGTTATCACAACCACGCTGAGTTCAAGCGAAACACACCCTTATATCAAATACCCGTAACACCTCCCTCCTAACTCCTAATAAGTTCGTTAGCACCCTCCATGCCCCTCCATCAGTTATGACAATGAGCCCCACCCTTTCGTCTCTGGCATGCTCCGTGAACAGACCCTGACATGAGGAGACGTGACGCCAATACATACGTTCAGGAATTTAGCCATGTAGCGGCGGACGGTCTCGGCGCCGCAGTACAGGTCCTGCACACAGCGCTCGAAGGCTGCGGGAGGAAAGGGGTTGGTGAGGGAAGGACAGCTTTGTATATGCAGTATATATATTACATAAATTACACACGCACACGCGCACACACACACGTGAGTATATATATATATATATATATATATATATATATATATATATATATATATATATATATATATATATATAACGTTGGTACATACCTCCCTGCTTGTCAGCATTGTCGCCCTCAATGATTGGCTTATCTGCGTCGGCCCAGTATGCCCATGAGATGAGGAAGGGTCCGCAGAAGTATGCCCCTGGGTAGGGCGTGTGGCAGGCCGTGGAAGCGTTGCACTTGGTGGATGCCTCGCACAGGCACCCGAGGCAGTTGGGGTCAACTCCTTCTCCTGCAGGAAAGGAAAGGAATTGAAGTAGGCGGTAATAGAAAAGGGATTTAAGGTACTCTGTATTTGGGCGTTTTGTGTAGGGGGAGTCGTATGTGGGGCTCAGTGACCACCAGTTACCTCCAGTTAAGACTTTATTCCGAAATAGTGAACCCTTTCATAATTATTTTCTACGTGTAATTTTACTACTGGTATATCTCAGTTTTTGGACAAAATGCGTAAATACATATAGTATCGAAGGGATGTTTTCTAGGGTTGAGACATGGAGAAATAGGAGGTAGGTTTCCACAAAGATTGCATTCGATTGCTCAATTTTCGTGATAATGAAGATCACGCGCTTTAAATACACACATCCTGGTTCTGCAACTTGTCTCGCGGGAGAGCCTCGCCATATTTGCCTTCAGCATACATACAACTCACGCGTCATGGAACGAAGGAGGCGTGAGCACTTCCTTCCCCCACTCCCTCTTTTGCACCCGGCTCCTCTCTCCTTCCCTCCCTCTTGCCCCCTCCTCTTCTCTCCTTCCCTCCCTCTTGCGCCCTACTCTTCTCTCCTTCCCTCTCTCTTGCGCCCTCCTCTTCTCTCCTTCTCTCCCTCTTGCACCTCCTTCTCTCTCCTCCCCCCCGCCCTCCCTCTCTCCGTCCTATCTAAATACATTAGCTTATCTACAAACAATTACTGCATCTCAAAATCAAAAAAATGCCTTTCTCCTCTTTGATTTCTCCCCATCCTTTCCCTCTCCTCCCTCTCTTCCCGCCCCATGCTTAAACCCCACGCGACTGCACACTCCAGGGAAGGTTGATTAATAATTACTGGTCTGTCATCATGTCAGCCGCCCGGTCGATTGCGTCACTGTCGATTTCCAGCGGATCTTCGGCATAACCTTCGGAGATGAGCTCAGAGACACAGGAATGCCGAAGACCTTGACAACGGATGATTCTGGTCACGTGGCCGAGGCGAGTATCGTTCAGGCCAAATGCACTTGCTGTCTGCACCTGCATGATCTCTCTTTCTAGGGAGATATTTTCTAGTTGTTTATTTTGATTGTTTATATATACATACATACATACATATATATATATATATATATATATATATATATATATATATATACATATATATATATAAATATATAAATATATATATATATATATATATATATATATATATATATATATGAGTGTGTGTGTGTGTGTGTGTGTGTGTGTGTGTGTGTGTGTGTGTGTGTGTGTGTGTATGTGTGTACACACACATATATGAATGTGTGTGTATGTGTGTGTGTGTCTGTGTGTGTGTGTGTGTGTGTGTGTGTGTGTGTGTGTATGTGTGTGTGTATGTGTGTGTGTGTGTGTGTGTGTGTGTGTGTGTGTGTGTGTGTGTGTGTGTGTGTGCGTGCGTATGTGCGTGCGTGTGTGTGTGTGTGTGTGTGTGTGTGTGTGTGTGTGTGTGTGTGTGTGCGTGCGTGCGTGCGTGTGTGTGTGTGTGTACCCTGTATCTGTCTGTAAATGCATATGCAGGCATATATGCATACGTGTGTGCATGTGTGTGCATATCACCTTGTAAGCTGTTCACGTCCTCTGCAACCTGCAAGAACTCGAGCACCACTTTTTACGAAACAGTTAGTACTTGAAGGCGCGGAGAGAAAAAATAATGCTCGCCAGTTCCTAACGGATCCATATGAATCTCCCCTCCCCCCTTCCTCTCCCCACACACTCTCATCCTCACCCCTTCTCCCCCTCTCCCCCTCTTATCTCCCCTCCCTCTTATCCCCCTCACACCCATCCCCTCCCCTCCCCTTCCCCTCCTCCTCCTTCCCTCTTCCTCTCCCCACCCCTTGCCTTCCCCCCTCCCTCTTCCTCCTCCTTCCCCTTCCCTCTTCCCTAACCCCCGCCCACTCTGCACTCATCCAGCGTCTGCCACGCCCACTTGGCCTCCAACGCCACCTTCTGGGGTCTTCAAGCTCAACATCTGGAGACCAGCGACGCCCGCGGGAGTGGGTGGAGATAAAAGATTTTTGGAAATGTGCAGATTGAAGAAAGGAGAGAAGGTATGCATCACGACCAATAGTGATAATGATACTAACAATGATAAAAAAGATGATAGTAAGTGATGAGGATGATAATATTGGTAATGGTAATAATAATAATAATAATAATAATAATAATAATCCGATGGTTGTTTCCATTCCAGCGATCTCGTTATAGTGGTCAGCAATGTGTATGATATACTCTTAAAAAAATATGATCTGCCGAAAACTCATGTACCGATTCGGAATAAACTATGAATCCGTATTCATGACGTAAGAGAAAACAACAAAGCTACAACCGCCAAAAATAGATAAATATTCAAGTAAACAAATAAAAAATTAATGAATAAATGAAAATACAAATAAATAAATAAATAGGTAAATAAATAAACAAATGAATAAAGAAATAAATGGAAGAGACAATGAAAATCAGCCCCTGTAAACAAACCCCTTTTCCGAAGCACTGAACCGGAGCTTCGCCAGAGCGCCTCGCCTAAGGAACCGGCGGCGCGAGGCAGCGTGAGGCGCCCTTAGCAACAGCCTTCACCCGTTAAGTGGTTGAACAGCAAGTACTTGGTAATTTGTGGTAAGTGGTAAGGTCGCAGGAAGTACCAGAGTCGAGGAAAATATGATTTTTGTTATTTTGCTTTTCTGTTTTCTGTTTTCTTTTAGGTGAGGTTCTGTATGTGTTGTCTACCGTTGTTTGTTTGTTTGTTTGTTTTTTGTATATTTTTACTTGTGAAAGAAAATCGTTTATTATTGTTTATTTGAACATATCCGTGTACATGCTTACCAGATATAGAAATGTGGTCAGATATTGTGGTAATTCTCTCTATTTCTGTTTGTTATAAAAAAAATCGTATGCTTATATATATAAATAATGAGCTCCTTCCATTCCTTCGTGCGTCCATATGTAGTAGTTACATGAGTTTTTGCCCGTGCTGAGCCGGGTGTTATCCGCGCATCCTGTCTCGCGAGAGAAACATCATAAGGGTGACGGTCCCAAGGTCTCACGGCAGACACGCTATCGATATCCCGAACTGGTTATTCGTTTATATACATGCATACTTATATACATACATATATACGTATAATACATACATACATATATATATATATATATATATATATATATATATATATATATACATGTGTGTGTGTGTGTGTATGTGTGTATGTGTGTATGTGTGTGTGTGTGTGTGTGTGTGTGTGTGTTTGTGTGTATTAGCGTCCGTGTATGTGTTTGTTTGCGTGGTTGTGTGTGTATAAGCGTCCGTGGTGTGTTTGTCCATTTGTTTGAGTGTGTATCTATGTGTGTGTGTGTGTGAGAGAGAGAGAGAGAGAGAGAGAGAGAGAGAGAGAGAGAGAGAGAGAGAGAGAGAGAGAGAGAGAGAAAAGAGAGTGAGAGAGAGAAAAACTCCATACAAAAATACCCCTCTCACCAAATCTCTTCACGCGTCTCAAACAACAGACCGAGGCGTCGAACATTTTTTTTCCCATCTCTCCCATGACTGACTTTTTCCCTCCAGACCTCAATAATTACGCCATCCATACACGGAAGTCCCCAAGTAATCTTCAACGCAGCTACTGGCAACTTAAACACCTTAAATTGCTACTTTAAGCCTTCTTACATCGCAGGTAATTGGCTACAGGTTCCCATAAAGACACTTTAGCTAAGGGCTTCTCTGGATATATAGGATCTTGCTATGTTTTTCTTTTTTGTGGTTAACGTTTACATTATCTATGTTCTTATTCTCATATTTCTTTTGTTTGTTTATTTATTTCCTTGTGTTTTATTTTCTTGACTCATTAAACAAAGGGCTTGTTAGTTGGTAGTCATTTACACTTTTAAAATAGCTAGTATACTTTCAATTACATTCTTGATTATTGTTGTAAATATAAAGACACGGGGCAGATTAGCAATACGTTTCCCGATTTTTTAAATATAAGAAATGTGATGTGGATCCAACTGAATAAAGTGTATGAGATGAACAATCTAGATTAGGATTGGAAAGAGGAAGAGAGACAGAGACGGAAGGAGATATTGAGAGAGACTAAGATATAGGTAGATTGATATATATATATATATATATATATATATATATATATATATATATATATATACACAAAAACAGAGATATACATATTGAAGCAGATTGATATATATAGAGAGAGAGGCTTATTAGCAGGACCCCAAGATCCAATCAATATTTTCATGTCATGCACCATCACCCTCCCTGATCTCCCAAGGGCATCTTCGCTAGCTACGTGAGGAATCGACATCTCATTATTGCTCCAGAAGACAAGTAAAAAAAAAAGGGGGGGGGGGAATTAGATAAATTTTAATATCCGGCACTTCAGCTCTTAGGACAATCGGGTGTAATTTTCTTTTCTTTCGTGAGCTCTCACATTTATGACGACAAAAAAGAACATCTAATCGGGTTTTGACGTTGGTTGCAATTGACTGTGTTGATTGCCACATCAATTGGCATTTCACAGATCTGGACCAGGGCAAAGGACGTTCCCGTAAGTCCTTGGACATCACAACCTGGAGCTCCGTATCTTCCCACAATCCACATTGTTGACAGCCTTCAGAATAAATTATATGAATAAAAAATATATAATATAATTTTGATGTAAATTATATAATGATATGAAAAGTAAAAAATATATATGGAATCCTATCCTACGTCTAAGAATTGAATGCGATTGAATTCGGATAAGAACATAAGAATGCCGATTCAAATGAGGTTCGGCGTGCCCCCGCCTTCACGCCCGCCTCTCCCATCTAAGGGCGGCCTCGGGGTCCTTCCCTCTCGTCGACGCCCTCCGACATCTTCCTGGTCGTCCTACGCTAATTGATTTTTCGTAAGCTCGTTTGTCTGAATGAGAGGGTTGATTGGGTCTCAGTAAGAGTTCGAATATAATCTCTCCCCTATTTTCGTTATAATTAGCTCCCATTAGAACCACTGAACAACCCTAGTGACAATAGCGAATTCCCATTAGAACCACTGAACAACCCTAGTGACAATAGCCAATTTCCATTAGAACCACTGAACAACCCTAGTGACAATAGCCAATTCCCATTAGAACCACTGAATAACCTTAGTGACAATAGCGCATACGGTTTTCTATTCATGTGTCTTTCTTTCCTATGCCGACGCGGTCAAAACAGACGCGGTGGAATAGCCTCATAAAGCAACAGCCTGACGTGCAATAACCTCGACATTTTTCACCCTCCTGATCCCCCGGGCTGAATGACCAGGCAAAATGCTCTCAAAAGAACCAATCAAAAAAGTTGCATCTCTTTTTTGTCCTTTCTGAGGGGAGAATGAGGGCGGAGTTACAGTGACTTTGAATAAATTGATAAGCACGGAGAGCCTTCATTATAGGATCCCCTATCTTTTTTTATCTTTTTTTATTGTTTCTTATGTGCATATTTAACGGTCAAATACAGAGGATATTGAGTCACACGTCTCACTACTTACACCCGCATAGAAATCTCCACATCCTTATAAATAGACTAAAACTACAAGCAAAGCGAATCACCAGTCGTTGCCCCATCTAACAGTTTAATCATAAAGTAATAATGTGACATTGGCGTGTCATCAATAAGAGTATGTTTTGAAAATGAACGTAGAGACCAAGAAGTAGGAAGTGCCAAAATACCGCAACCTTGGTGTAATGATCGGGGTCGGTTTTATGAGCAGTTCCATTAGAGTGAATCATTATCTCTATATCTAGATTAGGTGCTGAGCCAACCGCAGAACGTTATTAGGAGGAAGGTACACACTGTTTTGTGATGTTTGCTTATTAAACTAGATGCGGTTGGTCTTTTAGGGTGTGTGTGTGCGTTTGTTTGTTTGTTTGTTTGTTTGTGTGTGTGTGTGTGTGTGTGGTGTGTGTGCATACATATGTATTTGTGTGGTACAAATATATGTGTATATATATAATATTATATATATGTATATATATATATATATATATATATATATATATATATATATTCACACATACACACGCACACATACATTTATGTATATATATATATATATATATATATATATATATATATATATATATATATATTTATATATTGTCTGTGTGTATATATGTATATATGTATACGTACATACACATATACATATGTATACATATGTATATGTGTATGAATATATATACATAAACACAGGTATACAAATAGTCGAATTCTCTTTGGCAGAAGGACAAAGTTTCTTTTTGTCAAGGTTAATGAAGACGGAGAAATCGGTTGTCAGGCGCGTAAAGCATTTGAAAATGTCAGACAGGATCTCCAGCTGTAACATCAATTATGTTTTATCTCTTCAGCCTACACTTTGGGAGAGCAGACCCTAACCTTCGGGTCTTGAGGAAGGTGGCACGTCATTTGCATATGTTTATTTGGGTTTTCTAATTTACTTAAAAGAAAATGGTTTGACGGTCTGGGAGTTACAGGGTTCAGAGGAGGCCATATAATCTTTGCCCGGTGTTGCATGGAACGAATTATTAATAATAAAGGAATGGATAGTGATAAATGATTTTAAAGAAAATATTTATCATAAATATATAAAAATCAAAAGCCGATTTCCATACTATTTGAGTAACCATCATGTCGTTAATGCACACTAAATATCTTATCTAAATTTGTTTAAAGTTGCACATCGCTAAATCCGTGTTGAAACGTGCGTGTGTTTCAGGAAATGCTTGCACAAGTTGCGTGTTTAACCTAACAGGGTTTAAGGTCAGATGCTTCTGTGTGGCTGGCACGATTGCTTTCTTCTCTCTAACATAAGGAAGAGCGAAGGCAAAGAGCAAGAACGAGAGATAGATAAATAGATGTGCAACAAGCAGCCGAAATGAATGAATCATATGAAAAGAAAGAGGGAGAAAAAAGTTAAAGAAGTGTCGCGGGAGAGAAAGGTGGCGATGACCTAGTTGCTGCGGTTTGCGAGGGGGCGTGGTCTCCAGGGGGATTTCGGGGTCAGGAGACATTCCCAGTCACCGGAAGAAGGATAAAGAGGACGCGCCAGAAGGACACGAGGTCAAGGGAAAGGATCACGAGGTATTTTGCAACCGAGGTGTAGGAAGGCTATGGCATCGGAAAGCGGCAGAGGGTGCGAATGCGTTGGTAGAGCCCAGACTTCGATTTAAAATGTTTGTAACTTCTTTAAAGAATAGAAGAACATTTGCATTTCGGTTAGATTTTGCAAAACCATTACCTATAGTACAATTCCACGTACTTATTTTTGCACAGTGATACAAAGGTAAACATTATTCACCAACTTTAATTAACGCCAAAATCTAGATTCTGACATCACATAATTTACCATAATAGAAGGAACATCGTTTTAAAGGGACGTATTTGTCGACGTGTCTGCGCCCACTGAAAATGTCCTTGTGTTCAAAAGCCTTACAATAGCAAAGGTGATATCACTGCTATTTTTTTTTATTGTTCAGAGGTTTATTGCAAATACAAGAGCTGGGGAGGTCGTGCTGGTACATGACAATTCCTTATGACTGTACGTTTCTCCTAAGTAGAATTGTGTCACTATGTACTATACATACCAGTATATTTTTAAGAATGATATACATCTTAGTACTGGAATCATCGGCCGTGTGTATGTGAATGAGAGAGAGAGAGAGAAAGAGAGAGAGAGAGAGAGAGAGAGAGAGAGAGAGAGAGAGAGAGAGAGAGAGAGAGAGAGAGAGAGAGAAACGGAGACAGTTTATATTCGTATGCAGGATGTTGACGAAGATCTGTGCTAGCGACCTGGACTTCCCCATAGGACTTTCTCTTTATGTCCGCCTAGTTCTCTTCTAAGCTTGACCCTGCATCTCCCACGATCTCTCTCTCTCTATCTCTCTGTCTCTCTCTCTCTCTCTCTCTCTCTCTCTCTATCTCTCTGTCTCTCTCTCTCTCTCTCATTCTTTTTTCCCTCTCTATCTCTCTCTCATTCTCACAATGTATCTCTCTCACTCTCACAATCTTTCTTTCTTCTGTTTTCTCCCTCATTCCCGC
>NC_091561.1:13535555-13538055 GCF_042767895.1 Penaeus vannamei | reverse complement strand
CAAATGAAAAGCTTACACAAAGCAACTTTCCACACTGTTTATGATGAAAAGTACCCTCACATATTCTAAATGCTTATGAATGTTACTTCAGCAAAAAAAAAAAAGAGGAGTTCCTTAGCAGAGACTGAATACTTGTGGACACTGGAATGACATAACAGAAAGGTAAATAACAAAATATCAACAAATGTAGAAAAGAGAAAATTTTAACTCGTTAGTGCACCATCATTATTAACTTCTAAATTTAAATCATGGTATCTAATTCTCTATTTTGAGATTTTTCTATTTTCCAAAAGAATTTATCCATTCCAACAATTTAAAAGACTTTAGTAATTAATGGTTTAAACAAATAAATGTGCTAAACATCAAAGGTCATACAGCACTATGCTGAAGTATTATAAGAACTCTTCAAAGAAATGCAATGAAACTGAAGGACATGACATCCAATATAGATTTAAGTGTACATCTGACTTACATAATCACCAACTATAAACTGTTAAAAAAATACCTGAAAACCTGAAATCAGACACATAGCATTGAGATTTTATGAAGCAAGAACCAAATTCTTAGCCATGTCTGGCACCAATCATCACTTGCATTTCTTTTGGTAACACTAAAAGGAATTAATCAAGAAAAATCTTCAAAAAATTGCACATTTCAATAATATAAATGCATGCAGTGAAATACCTTTTTCCTGAAATCAAATAACACTAATGGCATAGCATATTAAGGAAGTGCTATTAAAGAAACAAACAAACAGCATAAACCTTCCAAAGAGACCAAATTAAACACATCATTTAAGGTTTTCAAGGGTTCAAGTGGAGAAACAGTAAATGATAAACAGTGAAAAACAGCTAAAAGACACCTTACACCAAATTTTCACATTCTGATAATGATTATCATAATACAACAGCTACAATGACATTAAATAAATAGCTGACAATTTGTAAAAGTACTTGATTTACAGTAATACTTAAAACTTTTTTTGTGCTCTCCTTGTGATAAAAATATCAAATCTCTTGAAAAGTAACATAAATACAAAATAAAACAATAGTATGTAAGATGTGGATGAATTTTTGTATAGAATGAAAGAGGAGCATTGTCTAATAACAATCAACTTTCTTTATATTCTAAAAGCACACATAACAAAGGAATATCTGCATTACAATTATGAATACTTGTACCACATTATACTAATCATATCTGCTTATAATAACACAATTATATCAAATCACTGGTTCTAATCTACAGTAAAGAACATTATGATATATGATAAATCAAATAATCAATATACATCATACAGAGAAAAGCAGCACATTGTCTTTCACAACATTCACATTAATTCCAACATTATAACACACTTGACTCAAAACCAACCATTTGGCAGTCATTCTCATTAAGATATAACTTTAACTAATACCAATTTACAGCTGGCAATGGATTAAATGATAAATTCCATGGAATTTACCAATAGGTATTGATCAGCACAGTGCATCTTCGCCAACTTGACATGATGATGGTCTTTTTTTGTAATTATTATCATTTATCTACTTACTTTTATTAATATTTATTTTATTTTCATTATTATTATTTTTTAGGGGGGGGGGATTAGCAAGTCCCACATAGTCTCAATCAAAACACAACACCCTCATAAACACTACAAAGTTATTTATAAAAAGGAGACACTTCCAGAAATCTAAATGAGGCCAGTTTCTTTCTTTTTTAATAGTTTTTTTGTTTTGTTTTGTTTTGTGGCAGATGCACTACATGCTATCTGCATCAAAAGCCCAAGATATAAAACGTGTTGGTCAGGATTCACAGCATAACAGCAGAGGGAAGGCCGGGGTTTAGAAATATAAAAGGGGAGGAGGAGGAGGGGATATGATTGATGAAAGTCTAATGTGTGTCACTTCTACCAATTTTCCCAAGCGTGAGATGTCAGATACAGCTCTGAAGGGCACTCTCAAGGGGTGCCACAACATTCTACATAAGCCACAAAATACTTGGCCGACAGATCACAGCTGGAAGGAGCTTTGTGAGTGCCAATGGGCAAAGCAATGGCAGATCCACTGACTGGCTAAACATCAGTTAGCTTTCCCTCGTTTAACTTTCATCATGTTGGCTTTTTTCTTGTCCTTTCGGTTCTTTTCCTGGAAAATAGAGAAAGATCAGTTTGTTAAAAGACCATATTTGGAATTCAATATTTCAGGTAGGGAAATACACAATAAATTAAAAGAACTAATAACTTGTCAGAAATTAATGTGTTGTATATGTACTGTGTATCATTCATTGAATATTGGTAGATTCACTAAACACTCTCCCAATAATACAGTGAAAAAAGTTCAAAACAATCTGAAATTAATGTACTTTATATGTATTGTATATCATTCACTGAATATTGGGAGATTCACTAAACATTCTCCCTATAAGACAGTGAAAAAAGTTCAAAACAATCTGTGACTTTCTGTGTCATACAGCCCTCCATACTTTAACTATAAATTAA
>NC_091561.1:13532516-13535055 GCF_042767895.1 Penaeus vannamei | reverse complement strand
GTAGCTGGACTTCCAAGTCCAATGCCTTGCACTTTTTGGAATCTGGAGAATGTCTCAGAAACTAGGGGCTCTGATATGAGAGGAGGAAGGGTGGGAATCTTGTATCTTTCTTTGAGGACAGAGAAGACCCAGTCTTCTGTGCCTATGTTCATCCACCCTTCATGATTCTAGTCAAGGCATATTGCTATTCCGTCTGCAGTTATTTGGTGGTTTACTTGTCCATAATCCTCTTGGGGGAGAGGTAGGACCTGGTCTTGAATTCTGTTGTATTGTCGTTTTCTGTGAAGACAGGGCCGGACAATGAAAGGATGAGTCAGACCAATGACTAGTATAAGCACCTGAAGACATGGTATTGGAACCCCATTCCAACAATGGAGCACTTGTGTTGAACATCACTTAACTGAAACTCTGGCTACCACCTCCTGGCAGGAGATAGAAGCAGTCTAATCTGTTATCTTAAGTGCTTCCTTTACCTTATTCTCTTCAAAGAGCAAACCTGAAACTATAGATGACATCCATGTCCACCTTAGACACAGACATGTACATTGGTGGGAGATGTGATAGTATGGATTCATGTCTTATGGCCTTACCCCACTAGCGACAGTTTATTTTGAAGCCGAAAATGTTTATTTTTCAGAGTGTCTCATATGTGGGGCACCCGTTGTAAATGGGTTAATGTTGGCTAATGCAAAGGCAGAGTCTATAGTCATGTATACCATGCCCATTATGCTCTTAAAAAATGTCTGTCATCATTCTCTCTTCTGACCAGGGTTATAGGGAGCAAAGAAGCATGAATCCCATACACCAAAAGTTGAAATTCTGTGCCTCTCGTTAGTGTGCCAAGATGACTCCTAGCCGGTTCAAGTCTGTGTGTGCTGGACAACCAGGGGTTCTTTACCTACAGGTATGCATATGTATGTATTTATTTATGTGTGTTTTTATGTATGTATTTATATATATGTTTATATGTATGTATGTATGTATGTATGTATGTATGTATGTATGTATATATGTATGTATATATGCATATATATATGTATATATATATGTATGCATATATGTATGTATATATGTATGCATGTCTGTGTATATGTATGTATGTGTGTGTATATGTATGTATGTATGTGTATGTATATGCGTGTATGTATATGCGTGTATGTATATGCATGTATGTATATGTGTGTATGTATATGTGTGTATGTATATGTATGTATTGATATCAATTTATGGATATCAATTTATGGATATCTATGTATGGATTTCTTTATATGTAAGTCTATGTATACAAGCCTATGTATGGATATCTATGTATGGATTTCTTTATATGTAAGTCTATGTATACAAGCCTATGTATGTATGTCTATATTTATCTATAGATCTATGTTATGTATGTATATCAATGTATGTATGTATATCTATGTAAGCAATTTCACTACTGTATATTAGGAAATATTCCAACTTTTTATTTGTTGGTATTAGCCAAAGTGGTGACATAATTTAGGGTATGACAATCCCTTGAAGTTTTCATGCATCATCCTAAAGCTTAAACCATTTTGCATTAATATAGCAGTTTATAGACATCTTATTACTTACATTATTAATATCTGAAATATTCTTATGGTAGTGAATGAAATATGGTAGATGATATCTATGAAAAAAGTGGCATCAAAAACAAAGCAACAGAATATCTATCATGTCAAAGGACTGATTAAACTACTAATGTATATTCTTTCCAACCAATAAACTCTGCATATGTCGTTGTTTCGCTAACGTAAAACAGGCAGCTTATTGGATGTCCTAATTCCATACAGTACTTTAATACATTTTCGACTGGTCTGTATTTCCCGTCACTTTATAATTCAACCCAATGGGGAATGAGGATGTAGAGGATTAGACTAAAAGAAGAATTTCTTCTACAAATTTTACCTTAACTTTCACACAAGAGAAATCTAGTGAATACATCCCATCTCAGAATATCTTCACGCGAGAAATTATGCTCACAATTCCCGCATATTTTGCAATATTTCTAACCTTTCTCACACCGGCCTCTTGCTCGTCTCTTCTTTGTTTACATTTGGACTAGTCTCTTCGGAGACTCGCGTTTATGAGCAAGAAGGATTTTGGTAACCAATCAGAACACAGCTTTTATTATAATTTTTTTTCCATTGGTCTTTATTCACTCCTTTATACATTCTTGCCTAATACCGAGGTTACACAAAATCACCCACGGAAGTATCTCATTGGTGGCATAATCAGCCAATTAGAACGCCATATTGCAAAATGTCAACTAAACCTTGGATTTTGATTGAACCATCTTGCTCAAGGATCGGGAAACTCTGAGTGACAGGCAGAACATCCGAGTCCGACGCAGAATAGGAATTAATGGAAAGAATTATACGCTTTGAGGAAGGAGATAAATATATTTGCAGAAGAAATAGGCTTGAAAGGGATGAAATATGTCAGTCAGTCTCGTTGTGATAAGGTTGGAGACCGCAGATGAAAGTCCGACCCTAAAACACATTGAATACCAAGGTAGGAA
>NC_091561.1:13525016-13527516 GCF_042767895.1 Penaeus vannamei | reverse complement strand
TACTATTCATATAGAGCATTTTCTTTTCCTTGTGTTTGGATCATATTTCGTCAGTTTTATCCTTAAGCTAAATGTTTTGAACATAGAAAAAGATAGGGGTAAGTTTGTCAAATGGTCTGGATCACCACCAAAATGTAATGGGTTGTAAGTTAGGCTAAGACACACATCTGGTAAAAATTTCATTAAAATCTGTCCATAACTTATTACATAAAAAAAATTCCTGGATTCAGATCATGATCCAAATCACCACCAAAATGTAATAGCCTGTTGAGTTAAGAATCTCATTGAAATCTGTTCATAACTATGAGTTACCGTTGTATCAAACAAACAAAGAAACAAATTAAACAAACAGAGGTAACAATATATGCACGCATAAGGTCATAAAATACATGGAAATGATCTGTATATACATATATATCTTAGATACATAGTGTTACATCACCCTGTAATTGTAAATCTGTATTTCACTGGAATGTTGGTGTGAAAAGTGGGTGTTTCGTCATGTAGATTTACACCACCTGGGACTCTGGCTTCAGGAACACATTCGTGCAACCCCTTCTTTCACATCTTGGCCTGTGCGTATGACATTTGCTGACATGGAGAACGATCATATTTCAGACCAGTATCATATGTTGTAAAACTCCATTAGAGTAATAGTAAAGGGTAATAATAGATGATTATATCATGCAAAACTATTTGATAGATCATTTATTATCCAAACAGTAAAAAAAATATAAAGAGGAAAAAAATTACGATATTAGTGTACGTTACATTTTCGCGCATAGCTCACACAATTTTAGCCCTAAATAAAAGTATTATGGCTCATTTTGTAGCTGAATCATAGATTTTCTTGATGCATGTTATTACACATATTTAGTGATTAAAAAAAAAAAATTGATATAAGAAATTGTAAAAAATAAATAAATAGATAAATGAATAAATAAAATCAGACGGTTGCCTTAAAGGTCACTTTTTTGCAACGGCATTATTTGCATCTGTTTGCCTCCCCTCAAGGTTTGACATGTCCCCCTCCAGGGCCACAATCTCTTTTTGCTTTTTTTATATGCTAAATTATAACTATATATGTCTGATTATGGCTTCAAATGACCCTAGGACAATCATTTTTCTCTAAATTTTTGTTCGCTTCACTTCCCTCGCCCTACATATACACACACCAAGAAAAAGCTGAAATGACACCCATGCTTATTGTCTTTCTTTTTTGTGATATTGTTGTAATATTCATAGTTCTGATGCCTTACCATTTCAATTTTTTCTTGTATAGGCACCCCCGGGCCCAGTGAGGATGGCACTGGGAGAAGAGGGCGTAGCATTAAGGACAGAGTCACCTTTGTGTCTGGAAATCCAATGGTGGATGTTACCCATGGAATTTTGCATCTGTACAAGGAAAAGTAAGACAACAGCAATTCTTTTGTTTATATTTTAGGCCACATTTATTTTATTGCATTCTTGGTCTGCCATACAATAACTTACAAATGAATACATATATATTGACAGAAGAAATTTTTATATCTGCATGTAATTAAAGATTCCTGAAAATTTTCCACCCTTGAATCTAAGAAGGCTGTATTTATTTTGCAGTACAAAGACAAGCTTAGAGGAGACTGAATCACGATCAGAAATGTTGTGCATGTTGGCTGTTCCCACTTGTATGACAATTCATGACCTCCTCCAATTCACAGCCCCGTGCTACTCTGAGATACAGCATATGAGAATCATCAGAGATCCTACACCCAACCAGTACATGGTGCTAATCAAATTCCGAACACAGGTGAAGACTTGCATAGCCTCTTAGCAAAGTATCTTTACTACTAGTTGCAAATTATGTTTTTGAGTGGTAATTTTATGGTTTTAAATTATTACACCTTTTACTTATCACAGGGTGATGCTGATATGTTCTACAATACATTCAATGGGCAGCGTTATAACACAATTGAGCCAGACATTTGCCGTCTTGTGTATGTTGCCAGAGTAGAGACTACAAAGGAGTCTGAGGATGGGGGTTTACCTATACCAGGTAAGTCAGATTTTTTTCTGAAGTTTATATAGGTTTTCATATGTTCATATTACTTTGGTTTCCTGAAAGATGTCTTTTTCATGGTATTGAATTTGAACATATTTCTATACATTTTGATTAACCTGTTGGTGATGGAAAGTGATTTGCTAGTATGGCCCCTGAACAAACCTTGGAGCCAGCCATGTGGCACTCCAGGCTTGTTTTATTTCAGAGCAAGAGCAGTGTATATGTCAAGGCCTTTTTAACTTTTATTCACTTATGATATCAATAATAATCTTGTTTTTTCGTTTCTTTGTGTTCTACTGTATTGTGACACATATGTATGCCATTTGACACTTTTCATGTTTCAGAAGACTGAAATCATAATATAGAGTCTGCACAAGCATATTTATTTCATGAAACCCTTTAAGTATCATTGTTTTATTGGGGACAAAAAGTAATTTCTTCCTTGTATACTTGTTTTTT
>NC_091561.1:13490016-13517516 GCF_042767895.1 Penaeus vannamei | reverse complement strand
TGATCATTGCTGATACAATATATGATGATTGTACTAGAAAATTAGTCGAAAGACCTTTTTCCTAGGTCTTTCCTTAAGCCATGGACTTCATTTTGCCTTTTCTAATCAGTCATATTTAATCATTGTAATGTCAGCTTCCTAGATGTTCCATTCTGTAATGTGGAATTTCCATCAGCAGTTTTGTCAGTAGTTTGTTCTGTACATGTTAGTGTACTGGTGCTTGTATCATCTTGATTAACACCTTGACAACATTTCTCCAACTTTTTTTCTTTTTTTCTTTTTTTTTTTTTCTTTTTTTCCTTTTTGTTCTTCCAACTGTTGGGGAAAGAAGGTAGTTGGATGACAGAGGCATCAAGTATTTACAGCAAGCCCTCACAAGGCCAGGAGTATTTTATGTTTAGCCTGTATTCACTGATCACTTACAGTTTCATTTTGCAATTGTTCTGCATGGCTGTGGTGTGGATTTGCTGGTTGGGCTTCTGTCTTGAAATTTTTATTTGGGTTTTGCATATGTTTAAAATTTTGATGATACAACCTCTATGGGTAATCTCCCATGTAGATATAATTTAAGTTTTAAGTGTTGGTGATGTGTGATGATGAATATTAGGCAAAATGGTCTAATGTGTACTTAGATATTGTAGATTGATGTGAACTGATAGAAAATGAAAACGTAGAATTTCTAAAATTACACTCTTTTCAATATAAAATGAATCTCATGAGTGCTAGGAATCTAAATTTTCCCATTATAATGACAATGTTAAAATTTTCAAGTATTGTCATTTATTTACTTCCCAAACACACTGAAGATCTTTGGTCAGTTCACATAACACATGTACAAAATACATGAAAGACCTTACCAAATGCACACATATCACTTTATTCACTATGAGCTAAAACACAGACCATGTCGTAGTAGGTAATGAAAAGCAGTTGAGTCAGAGGAATCTTATGTATAATCATGAAATAAGAAATCCTCCTCCTCTTGTTGGAAAAGTTACCTAACCTTGGGTAAGGTAATAAATAGGTACATTTGGTGATTTAAGGTCACTGAGAGATAGTATGGTTCAGTTGTGTACCTTATTAGCAGTGGTACATGTTTCTTGGTATAGCACAGTAGAATTTGAAGCCTGACACTGACATAGCACAGCATGCAGTAATTGGAAACTAAAGAGCCATATTTGTTCTTGTGAAAACATTAATTTAATGAACAGGTATCACTAGCACTACTATATACTGCATGTATGTGCACAGATCCATAAAGAGGAACCCATTGCTCAACAAAGAATGATGCCTTGCTCTACTTTTCACACGCATTGGTCGTGTTTTTAACTGTTACATAGTCTCAAGGATAATGTGATGTTGGTGACCCAGCATGCATTAATGGTGTTATGCTGCAGTGTTCTACTATTCACTTTTGTATGTAGTTTAGCATTTGAATGGGGGAAACTTTGGTGGTTGACCAGCATTTATCGCATGAACTGTATGATTAGTGTAAGATATACAGATTTATTGTATGTGCATATATATATATATATATTTGAATGAATATTTATAGAGATACTTGAGATTGAGAGTAAGAATAGGAAACCTTGTAAGCTATATTGAGGAATGTTTGAAAGACTGATAGTTAATAGCTGTTGTGCCTAGAAAATAACTAATATGCAGTATGAATAATTACCACTTGCTGATTAGCCTATTTTGCCTCCAGCTGTCCAGTTTGCCGGTACTGTCAGACGCCAGAGGAAACGCCAGACCAACGATGCTTGTTATGCGGGTCAGCTGATTCCTTGTGGATCTGCCTTATATGTGGACATGTTGGATGTGGGCGTTATGTAGGAGGACATGCTCACAGGTCTGTATTAGTACTCTCATGATTATTGTATATGGAACTACACTAATCTCTCAATCTTGGGAACAGGAGAAGATAAAAGAATAAAATGTGCACTATGGCACTGATTATTAGGGTAAATATCAGTAATCCAAGGTAATATAGTGTTTAACCCATTGGCGCCGGGTGTCACGTACGTACATGCCATGGCTGTTGTGGACCAAACGCCGGGGGCATCATGCCATGCCCATTCCCGCGCTACTGGCTCGTCGGACGGAGGTTGTTTTCCTCCACTAGTAGGGGCTTCATTTATATGGTAAAGCTTTTAGGCAATGGCACCTAAAGTGAAGGTAAACCTTCAAAATTTTAATATTTTCATAAATTTTAGAAAAATAAAAACTTTTAGGTGCTATATGTCACTCGCAAACTACCGATCGAGCCGGGCGCAGACAGGGGAAACTGCCAGTGTGCGCCAACAAGCCGGCGCATACGTAAACTTGACAAAATTTTTACCCGTCGCTGATGGGTTAAGCAGTAGTAAGTTAGTTGAAGTAGATGTATAGGGCATTGGTTATATCAGAGTTGGTAAAGTTGCAATTATGTGCAAGCTGGCAAAGAATGCCAGATTTAATGATTTTCTTTAACTTTTGAAATTGCCACACCAGTGAATACCCTATTAACAATGTATAACCTGTTTGGTATTTAGCAGCATTTCCATAAAAATGACCACTTGTAAAGGAATTTTGTTTTGATTTATGGTACACTTTGTATATCAGCTGTAGTTTTGAATACTAATTGAAATGCCTTGTGAAATATTATGATAATCTTATTGGCAGACACTTCATGGAGACCAATCACCTCTTTTCGCTGCAAGTGGGCAACAACAGAGTGTGGGACTATGTAAGAGATAACTATGTGCATCGCTTATTACAAAGTGAAGGTGATGGCAAGGTAAGGGAAGACTTACTCATCGTCAGTGTTTGATCACTTGAAAGCTTGATTATTCAGAAATAAAAAAAGCTTCTAAAATAATGGTATTTCCATTCTTTAGCCAAATAACCTCCTTTTTTTTTAGCATTGAAATAAATATTTTCCCCTGTTTTCATGACTTTTATACTAAACTTTTTAAAATTTACACATCTTGAATTCAGAAGTAAAGGCAATTTTTTTGAAGAACTGTTTCACCTATTATCCATGCTTATAATGCAACATTCTGTAGGTTGTATCATATGAGCGGACATCACCTGTATCTGATACAAAGGAGGAGTTAGTTCAAGGGGAAGAAAAGTTGACGGCACTGCAGCTTGAATACACACACCTCCTCTCCTCGCAGCTGGAGTCACAAAGACAATATTTTGAAAACAAGATAACAGAAGCACAAGCAGAGGCGTGGCATGAGGTAATAAGTTCTTTTCAGTAAGCATTTGGAGTTGCTTAAGGTCAGATTTTCCAATAAAGCCTATTTGCAAGAAAGTAACAAGCCATAGTGAGAAATAGCAGTATGAGTTATTGTCTTTCTTGGTTTTGTGTCTGTCATACATTTAATTCTTTCACTTAAAGTGCTTGTATTTAGGAATCTTTTTACATTACTATTTGTTGAGATTACATATTTTTTCTTCAAATGCATATTTTACACTTTACAGTATATTTTAAGAATGATTGATATATATCTAATAGGCAGAAGAATCAAAAGAAGCTGTAAAGAAACTCAGTGAAGAAATGCAGGAAATCAAACAAGAGTTGGCTTTTGTTACACGTGAGAAAGTTACACTTGATAAGAAGATCAACCAGCTGAATAGTAAATTGGCAAAGGTAAGGCTTTAAGAGATGTCGTTATTGATTGAGTTCATGTTGCACTATTTTGCTAAATATTATCCAAATTGTTTACTATGAATTAAAGTTTAAAAAGTGTATGAATCTAGATGGCATTCAGTCGTACTCGGATTTCACATCAAAGCGAAGTGGGATTCATCCACATAATATTGACATCTGTTTTCCAGGTGTCCAAAGATCTGGAGACAGAGCAGGAGCTGAACCTGTCCATGCGTCAAGGCAAACAAGAATGGGTGTCCAAGGTCGTGAAGCTGGAAAGTGTGGTCAAACAGAAGGATCAGGTAAATAGACGATAGGTATAGAAAAGGGTATGTGTGAGTAGGTATGTGCATATGTTTGTGCAATATATATATCCAAAGTGTATTAGTAGATAATTGGTGGCAAGACACTTTATGAGTGCAAATTTTGAACAGGTGGAACTCATAGTCTGAACTTTTTCTTGAAAGAAATATGACCAGTGATAAAATATGGATTTATCATTCTGATTCTATAAATTAAGGAGAATAGAGACATTGCCTTTAGAAGAAACTTGACTTGGATGATATATATTCTGAAAAGTAAATGGTTTCTGAATGTACTTTTGTGCTGTTATTATTTTCTCCAATGTTTTTTTTATGTATTTCAAATTATATATTCAGTGTCTTATATTTTGCATAAAATATTGGGTATCAATTGTTACATATTATAAATAATATTTTCTTCCATTTTGCTTTTAAGATTGGAATTGAATGGCTGTAGCATGCAGTATTGTAAGTACTTAAGTCTGCACCATTTGCTTTTAAGGCAAAATTGATAATGAGAATGCTTGAATTCCCCCACAGAAAATAGCTGAATTGGAGTCACAAGTGAGTGATGTGATGGCCCACCTGGAGGCCCTGTCCACAGTCAACTGCAATCCAGAGCTCCAGGGTGGCCAAGTCTATATCCCAAACGAGAACTCGAAGCCACAAGGGGCAAGACGGAAACATCGGAAGTAAATAAGATGAGAGGTTTCCAGTGTGTGGTGACTTTGGATTTTTTTTTGGGGGGTGGGGGCAGCTTGTTAAGATGTCCAGGCTTATTGTGCAAAAAGACTTGCTGTAAGACCTTTTTTTTTCTTTGTTTTCCTTACCAGTTTTTCATTTTCTTTTTCTTTTTTGTCATGAAACTGTGAAGAAGTTGAAAGATTCTGTTATACTAGTCAGTATTTTCAGTAATTAATAGATCATATCTGTATGAGTACAATTATACGTGGAATTATTTAGGTTGTGTGGTAATTATATATATACAAAATATTTGTTACTTACGTGAATATGAGATTTAAATGTTTAGAACAAGGAAATAGGTACCTTAGATTTGTGTTCTGACTGATATCTCAAGTTAAATTTTATCTCAATATAGGTTAAAAAAAAATTAAAATGTTATGTTTATGTACATGGATATTGTAAATATATCTTGCATATTTTCCCTTTAGCATATCATTATAATCACCAATTGGGAATTGTAAATATAACTTTTCCCACTTATTTTTTTCTTCAATAATATCATTATCATAACTGATATGTTATTTCAAATTACAAAGAAATTAATAAAAACTATTTTTATGGTCTCACATTTTTCACTTTCCTCTCTTGATGTTATATTATAATATTATAATACAATAATGAATAGTAAAAACTAAAAGACTTTTAATTAAACCCTCATATAATATTTTTGCCTACACAATATAATCAATAAATAATTAATTAAGTTTTGAGGCAGAAAGTATTATATGAATGGTAACCTACTGTTTCTGCATATCTGATATGACATTTTTATATTTTCAAAGGAAGGAAGATGCAGTTATTGTTAATCTAATTACAGAATCTTTAATAAGTCATTTTATTTTACTGTTACAATTGACCTGTACAGATAAGCTGAGCCCATCTTCAAAGTGGATACTAATATTGAATTCATTAGCATTTAAGGTGATTTCCATGCTCTGTTTATCAACCTTTTCCTCCTCATGATAGAAAACCAGGGCCAAGTAGAACAAATCTCATAACAACTTCAAATATATTCATTCATTCTTTGCATAGTCACTTAGTAGGTGTTTGGAACACCAGCAGAGGTTAAAAGGATGCACACAAAAAATATATCTTGGTTCATTCTTACACACACATTATTTTCCTAATGCATGTAATTTTTCATTGTACCACCAGAGTTCACAGCTAAGTGATGTACATCTCTTCATATTCCACATCTTGTGTTCTTTTCATCATTACATTTAAAGATCAGGTTTCAAGTAGCTCACTGCCATTTCCACAATCAATTGCCTTTATTTTCCTATGCATTTGTATTAAAGTGATTTCTTTGCCTACAATGTTGAATTCTCTTCCATTCATTCTCTCTTATTTTTGTTCATGTCCCTTAATAAGTCTTCATTATGCAGTTTACACATTCTCATCAGGATCCACCTCGGCACAAAGTTGTCCATAACCCAAGCCTGAAATATTTACATAAAGCATTAAAACATGCAATGTGATGAATCAAAATACTAAGGTTGTAATAGAAATTACAGCATGATGAAAAGGGCTATATATGTAATGATCTTTACCATTATTCCATGAGTCCAGTAGCCTGTGGTGTAACTGGTAAACCCCAGAGTGTCCAGGGCATGTGCAGCAAAGTTTGAGGCAGTTGGCACCATAAGACCTAGTGGATGTGAACAAACATTCAAAGTGTAAGGACAAGATAGGTACAAATTCATACATTTGCTTTTTCACCATTTTCAGTTCAGATTACTTGTTACAATTTATATTTCTAAGTTTGTATTTTTTTGTGTGTGGATATGTGTGATCATCTGTATATGTATGCATGTGAAAGTCAGTGTATTCTGGGATGAATCTATTAAGTGTCCCTTACTTGGCTTGTAGATCTTTTCAGAGTAGCTTGTCATATTGGTTGATACATAACCTGGAGTAATGGTCTGAACTGTAATGCCTGAATGTATATACTCCACTCCTAAAGCCATGGAGAAGTAATCTACAAATGCCTGAATAATGAAGAATAAAGTATATTACTAATTAGCATAAAGCAAATGAGGAATCTGCATTGAATGAAAGGTATTTAAATTCTAGCAGCTTACAGCAAATAAAATCATAAGCCATTCACTTATTTTTTAATGACTGAATAGACATTTCAGAATTCAATCAAAATTGTACATGCTGAAGTATCCCTTAAAATAAGTTTTAGACTTGATAATAGCATTAGTGAATAAGAGCCAGTCTGAAAAGAAAGTCCTCTTGATGAGGTCTTTTACAGGAAATATAATTCAGTTATACTAAGAACGAGTCTAGTTTCTTGAATTTGAAATCTGAACAGGAAATGACAACAACAAAAAATGGTAAAGAGCAAAAGTAAGGCTACCTGATAGCACAGGTCATTACCATCCATCAAGTGCAAGCCACCTACTCTACCTTTGAAGCAGAGTAAATTTGGAGGAGGGGAACAGGACATCGCCCAGCTATGGAAGCCAAATTTACTATGGCCCCTTTTCTGCGCTTGAGCATTTGAGGGAGGATGATCTTGGTCATTGCCAGAGGAGATGCAACATTCACATTAACATGACTCCAAAGAATATGGTCGTTCACCTCACCAAAGCTCATAGGGTGAGGGGTTATAACTCCCACATTGTTCACTAGAAGAGATGAAAATCAGCATGGAACATTATACATATTGTTCTTACTTCTTAATCCTGTTAACTCTGTATTTTGATCATTACATTCAGAGTACTGGTTGAAGTTAATTATTTCAGTATTTAGTGATATACTAATCAATGAAAACAAATAAGCATTAACATGTATAGTTTTAGAGAGAACAATAGACTGCAAATCAATAGGTATTGAAAAAGTATTTCAACTTTATTTTAAACTACAACTAATATTTTTATATATATTTGTTTAACAGTTTAGTTTCATGAAAAATTACCTAAGATGCCAATCTCCTTTCCTTCAATGCACTTCTCAATTTCAGAATAAATCTCCCTTCCCAAGCTGAAGTCTACCTGTACTCTTTCTGTCTTGACTCCAAACTTTTTGCCTGTAAGCCCAACACAGTGAGATAAAATTATTTCATATTTAAATACTAATTAAAACTAGATTAGTAAACAAGTAACTTTTTTCTAATTGTATGATCACAACTTTTTTCAAAATATCAAAGAAGTATAATTACAAAATTTTCATAACATATTTATCAACTTATTAAAATTCCCCAAACTTACCAATCTGTGAAGCAACATCCTGTAGTTTTTCTGCAGTTCGAGATATCAAAATAATGTTCATGCCATTCTTTGCCAGTTCAAAAGCATAGGCTCTTCCAATTCCATCAGTACATCCTGTTACAACTGGAAAATATTCATATATTAATTAACACATTTATCCTCTTTATCTAATCATCTATCCAAGTAAAAAAAAAATAAAATACACAGTTACTTTAAGAAAAGAATTTGAACCTGTTGATGTTTCCATTCCAATTAAATTGCATTTTAGACAATAAAACTGAAAAGGATACTCCTTGAGGCATATGATATATATGCATGTCGGACAGTACAAAACGACCCAGTTCTTTTTCCTTGTCCTTAAATCAAATTTTCTTTGTCTTCTTTTCGATTTTGCCACATGATGTAGTCTGATACAAAAAATCACACTTTGATATTCCTTTAATACTGTGGCTGTTTTTCTATTCATCTTTGTACACTCATTATTGTATTTGTATTTTTGCTCAGACAAGAGAAAAAAATCTTCATAAAGCATAATATCATGATGTAAGCTACTACCTTTATTTCAAAGTATTAGTGTAAATAATTGCATAGAGCCTACGAAAATGCCAGCATGTAAAATTAAGTACTTCATGACTATTAGTATGTATTGGTACATGTGTTTGGGTTAGTGTGAGTGTGGCTGTGAATATGGGCGTGGTGTGAGTGTGGGTATGGGTGTGCCTGCATGTCCGTCTTCATGCCTGCTTATGTGCCTTCCTAAGGACCTGCGAATGTGGAATGTGAGTGTGTGGGTGAGGGTATGCATGATCTATCTATGCGTGTGTTTGTACGTGCCTGTGTTTGCCCTAGCATGTGTGTTTATACGTTTTCTTTCCATACTTTCATCTAATACATACTTGCCCATTTCCCGTAAGTCCGCACCAAGTTCTTCTTACACAGCTTTGACCACACATGCGCCCTCAGACCAACGACCACATCCCAAGCCGTCCTCACTATGATCTTCGTAGCCGTCAGGATGCCAAGGACCGTAATAACATTAACTACGGCCTCAAGATCTGGAAATAACCGGAGATCTTTAAAGTCAATCATGTCCGCCTCTGTTCTGACCGACCATTGATGACGTTGATAGCCCTTCAGAACTTTTTGTTCACGATGACGTTTCGTTTCTAGGGTAACATTAAGCGTTGTTTGTCGGTATGCATCGTTCGTATCGCTATTTCTGCCAAGGGTCAGTTTGTCATGCCGTAGATGCTATGATCAATGAAAGAGCTTGTCGTTATCTTATCGTGAGACAAATCTCATAGTGAGATAAGTGATGGAAAGTTGCTAGGTATTTATTTCAAGACTTTCATCCTCCGATAAGTAATGAATGTACTATTTTCGTTAATTCTACGGCTTTTCAAAGTTAAAAATCAAATAGAGCTGAAGGCAAGTTGATAGCTTTTAATCACTCTGAGTTGAAAAAGGCATAACTGTGATATTAAACATGAATGTAAAGCATGACTGATATTTAACATGTATGTGACACTACATTATGTATGTGTATGTACGTGCTTGCGTGTATGTGTGTATGTATGTATGTATGTGTGTGTGTATGCGTGTTGGGGAGGTAGATCTTGCCAGTCAGCGACCCTAAAGGAACAAGCCCAACTCCCCTTCCACCCTGCAAGCGAGACTGGCTATGAATCCCACTGAGAAAGCAGTCCGGTCTCCTACTCAGGGGATCCACTGTACCTCATCCGCGTTCCCGAATTTTTGGGAAAGGGGTTATTTTTGGATCTTATTTCGGGGAAAATTCCCCGAAAATTCTAAAAAGAGGGGGTCCTTTTCTTGCTCTCTCCCCGAAAAAACAAGGTATTTTTTAACCCGTCCTCGCCAAATAAAAAAATAGTAGTTTTAAACCAGTCCCCGAGGACGCCTTCGGTGCGCGATCTTCGCGTGCAGTTCCTAGCAAGGTCTATATAGGTACTTATATAGACCTTGGTTCCTAGGTTCCCGTCCCGTTCGGCCCCGTTCGCGCCTCGGGTTCAGAAAGACTAGGAGGCTTTTCTTAGACAAGCACAAATTTGTTAGATGAACTCCTTCATTTAGGGAGGGCAGTTTACAGCCATCCCTTCTCTTAGGGGGTCAGTTCACTAAAGGAGTTAGGATGTGGTTTCAGATACAGGTTTTCTAGTATCAGTGTCCATGAAAAGACAGAGAGGAGTGTGCTTGGGGGTTCGTTAGGCCGTTTCCAATCGCTTGGCAGTGCTCGGCAGCCCAAGGGACCCTGTAGCACCGTGGAACACCTTCAAACACTTGAAGCAGCTAAGGAGTTCAGTGGTGACCACCCAAGAACAAGGTACAGCTTTGTCTTATTACAGGAGATCCATATTGCACGGTTTGATTGGTCGGAGATCGGGCTTTGCATCGACCTTTGACACATAGGTCTCAAACACGGCAAAGGAGGCATAAGAAACCACATAGCAGGGAGAGGTCGGAGGCCTAGATCAAAACTCGCCCCACTGATGATAGTTCATCTCATTTTCAGCAGCCACCGACGATTAACAAGAAGGTGAGTAGTGTCGTGATCCCTGAGATGGGCAGGTTCGAGACAAAATTGTAGTGGAATTGGCACTGCCTTAGCTGGCCAATAATAGTCATTTTATCAGTTTATCTAATATGTAAATATCTAGTTAATTGTTATAAAGTGCAGAATAACCCGTCTCCTTTTTATGCAATTTCCAACTTGTGAAATGTATTTGTTTTTAAGCAATTTATGTGCTGCAAAAGGAAACAAGGGCTCGGATCAAAATGTGTTTTATTTATCTTTTCATCACCATTAAAACAGAAACATATGTCGTGTAATGCGAAAGAAACCACAAAGTTTCTTTCGCATTACACGACATATGTTTGCTACCCTGTGAAGCTTGCAATATATTAACTCATTTTTTGGCATAAATTCATATATTTTTTCCCTTATTCACAATACAACAAGGGCATTTACATCAAGTTTATATGAATATATACGAATATCATAGTTTTTTCCGCTGGATGTTGATCGCATCAATCTTTTACTTGGCTACAAAAAAAAAGACATATTATAGTAAGCTTGTTTAATAATTAGGAGTTACTTGATTTGCGTTTTGTAGACCTATTAAAATGTTGTATAGAAGATCAGGAAATTATTAGTCAGAAAAGTAGGATATACTTTTATTTCATTCTGACGCCATATACGTCTCTCTCTCTCTCTCTCTCTCTCTCTCTCTCTCTCTCTCTCTCTCTCTCTCTCTCTCTCTCTCTCTCTCTCTCTCTCTCTCTCTCTCTCTCTCTCTCTCTCTCAGACACACGCATTTATACACACATACACACACACACACGCATATGTATGTGTGTGTGTGTGTGTGTATTAATGTATATATACAAATATATATATAAATGTAAATAATATATATATATATATTTATTTATATATATGATACACATAATACACACACACACACACACACACACACACATATATATATATATATATATATATATATATATATATATGTGTGTGTGTGTGTGTGTGTGTGTGTGTGTGTGTGTGTGTGTGTGTGTGTATTTCTATATCTATCTATCTATCCATATATCTATATACATGTATACATTTACGCATATTCATGCACGTATGTATGTATATATATGTTTGTATGTATATATATGTGTGTGTGTGTGTGTGTGTGTGTGTGTGTGTGTGTGTGTGTGTGTGTGTGTGTGTGTGTGTGTTGTGTGTGTGTGTGTGTGTGTGTGTGTGTGTGTGTGTTGTGTGTGTGTGTGTGTGTTGTGTGTGTGTGTGTTGTGTGTGTGTGTGTGTTGTGTGTGTGTGTGTTGTGTGTGTGTGTGTTGTGTGCGTATGTGTTATGCGCGTATGTGTTTTGTGCGTGTGTGTGTGTGTATATGGATGTATATGTATATATATGTGTATATACACACACGCACACATACAAGCGTGTGTGTGTGTGTGTGTGTCTATCACAAATATAGCTCCCTTCACATCCCTCCACAACTCAATTGAGTTCTGCTACACATTTCCCACCAAATATTATTTTCCCGCCATCCACTTCTTCTGAGCTCCCACCAGGCATTCATTCTTCTTTCGTCTTCTTTAAATCTTTCAGTAAATCCTCGCAATTCTTCTTCAAGAACTTCATCCAGACCCATCGTGGAAAGAAAGTATCCATCACCCAAGCCTGAAAAGCGGAAAACAATAGACACAATTGGGTTAATCATTCTGATAATTATTATTTACAATTATCTTTTCAAAATGAATGTTTGAAAAGTCTATGTTTGTTATCAGCATACATTTGTTTGTTGCTATAAATGGTCCCCAAGTCGATATGCTTTCCGCTCTCTCGATTTTAACGGACGGATTGATACTATGCAAAATCTTGTTTAGGTTAACACTCTCTTTCTTCCTGTTTATTTTGTGTACTTAGACATCTCTCCTCTTAGACCAGAGGTTCTTGACCTGAGGGTGCGCCAGTAATCTCCAAGGGGGCCATAAGCCCTTCAGAAAAAGCAGGAATTTCTCTATGTATATTTGTTATTCTCTTAACGAGAACATGGGCAAATAATCAGGTCTGCTAACAAAGTGACTAATCATTACTTAAAAAAAAAGACTAAGAACTTATCTTAAATTTTCATTAAAATCTGGAAGGATATTTTGTTCATAGGAGTGTGTAGATGGAAGGACAAATCCCTACAGGAGACGTGATAGTAAAAAGGTTAAAAACCACTGATTTAGGCATTCATCTTACATATCCAAACACTTCCTAGTCAGTTTATCTAGACATGCATTCTTCCGCCTTTCTATCTATTCAGACATTCCATCTATCTATCTATTCACACATCCCTTCTGTCTATCTGTCTAGTTAGACACTCATTCGTCTATCTATCACTTCAGACATCTCCCCAAATTTATCTATTCATTCCTTTCCCCTATCAATCTACTGGCTTATCTATCCACCCCTGCCCATCTACCTATTCAAGACAACCCTCTAGCAAAAGTTCCCACCTGTAAGCCATGGGTCCAATAGCCTGTCGTGTAAGAGGTGTATCCCAAGGTATCCACAGCATGGGCGGCAAAGTTGGAGGCTGTTGGCACGAAGAATCCTAGCGAAAGAAAAGGGGAACGGGAAACAGACAAAATAAGGGGGTTATAAAGTGTTACAGGAAGAGAAAAAATATAGAAAAAATAGAAGAGATATATTAGGTGTAATCTTATTATCATATGATAGAAAAAAATATAAAAATAGACAAAAATAATAGAAGAAAAAATATGAAAGAAAAACACAATGAAAATAACAGAAATACATAAATATAAAAAACTCTCACAGTCAAATATTTTCAAAAAATAAAACCGATATAAAAATAGTACAAGAATACGTATAAATAATTACAAATCTTACTTGGTTTGTGGACCTTTTCAGAAAAGCTGGTCATGCTGGTCGACACATAGGCGGGTGTAACGGTCTGAACGGTCACGCCAGAATTTTCGTATTCCGATCCTAAAGCTTCGGAAAAGAAGTCTACAAATGCCTGTGGAAATGCGTAATTACTAAAATGTTATTACCACTTTATGTATATGTTTGCATGTGTAAAAGCCTGTCATAATTAAAATCGAATGTTTTCATATGGTAACTTATTTACTTTTTGGATTTGTTTTCATATTCAAAAATCTGTCAGGATCAAAATTGAATTTTCATATATAGAATTTTATTTACTTTTTAATTTATGTTTTTATACACAAAAAGCCCGTCAAAATTAACATCAGATGCTTAACTATAGAACTTTGTTTAATCTTTAGAATTATGTTATTATCGTAATGATTATCGCCGTCTCGATAAATACCTTGTATATGAATTAATAACGATGGTGCTGGTGAGGACAAGCGTAAGGATAGGATTGAAAATAATTAGAGTAATTAGACTAATTACGATGATGCTAATTAAAACAAGAATGGTGATAATGATATTGATAATGATGGTGATGATGATAACGAAGACGATGAAAATGGTGATCATGACAGTAATGATAGCTATATTACTACTAATCAACGTAATATAAATGTCGATAATGACAAAAATTGTAACATCGACAATAACAATATCAACAACCGCAGTAACAGTAATGGCGATGGTACTACGTAAATAAGTGAGATACATTAGTCTAAAAAAGAAAATAATGCATAAGTAGGGACAGCGTGGACGAGTATTTTCAGAATTCAAATAATCAGCATTATCCCTAACATTATGCAGCATTAAAATTATTCATTGACACACAAAATGTTCTTGTATAAATTCACACTAATCGATGGTAAAAAAATATGGAAAAAGCATGCAATCAGAAATATGCATTGTAGAATTAGTGTTTTTTTCCGTCAACACGCTAGACTATTTCCATCACGCTTCCCAGCCTGTGCTTACCTTGGTGGCGGAATAAACCTGCACCATCGGCACGGGATAGCGGCCGTAAATAGACGCAATGTTGACGATGGCTCCTTTGTCGCGCTCCAGCATCCCTGGCAGGATCATTCTTGTCATTGCCAAGGGAGATGCAACATTGACATTGACGTGACTCCAAAGCTGGTGCTCGCTGACTTCGCCGAAGTTCATAGGATGAGGTACTATAACGGCCACGTTGTTCACTGGAAAAGGGGAGTCGGTGTTCATGACGAAAGATGATCGTTCAGGCCCCTCATTCTCTCTCTCTTTCACTCTCTCCCTCTCTCTTTCTCTTTCTCTCTCTCTCTCTCTCTCTCTCTCTCTCTCTTTCACTCTCTCTACCTCTCTCTTTCACTCTCTCTCTCTCTCTCTCTCTCTCTCTCTCTTTCACTCACTATCTTCGATGATGCTGTTGTCAGTAACGGACATTGCATCACATTTTCTTTCGACTGTATTTGTAACGTGAAGATTGCCTCAAAAGAAAATGAAATATTCTCTGATTGCGAAAGTAATTGCAACAGGATATCACTGTTTTTATACCTACCTAAAAGGCCGACCTCCTTTCCTCTCACGCGTTCCTCTATCTCTTCGTACACCTGCTTTCCATGGCTGAAGTCTACTTGCATTATCTCCACCTCGACACCGAACTCTTTTTCTATTGAAGAAAAGCGAGGTTGTGGTATCTATATTACACATACAGGACTATGTAAATATTATGTATGTTAATGATCATGGCTTAACAATATTAATAACATTAATATTGTTAATAACATTGATATTAATAATACCTTCACAATAACAATAACAATCACACGTTACTTAATACCTGGTACCCTCATTATCACATCCCTCCCTATCATTATTATTTCCCCAAATACCCATTACAATAATACAATAAAATCTACCGAACAGTCAAACACGACAACAACAACAAACAACAAAACATATACCAGCAACATCACACAAAGAGAACAGACTCACCAATTTCTTCTTTGATTTTCTGCAACTTTTCCATCGTGCGAGATATCAGGAGCAAGTTCATCCCTTTCTTGGCGAGTTCATATGCATAGCCCTTCCCGATGCCGTCTGAACTCCCTGTGACGACTGGGAAAAGGGAAGAGAAATTGTTTTATAATTGGTCGAGAGATGGAAGTAGCTGTATTCGGACATGCTTTTATTTCCGGTACAAAATACCCGCACTCAAACGTGCACATTTATAATAACATAATTGAAAAGAATGTTTATACGAATGAGGGCTTAGATAAATAAAATATATACATATATGCATAAATACACACACATACATACATATGTACACATGCACGTGCGTGTGTGTGTGTGTGTGTGTGTGTGTGTGTGTGTGTGTGTGTGTGTGTGTGTGTGTGGGTGGGTGCATACATACATATAAAAATGTATGTATATATGTGTATGTATGTGGGTGGGTGGGTGCGTGCGTGCGTTTGTAATGTCACCGATAGTAAATGTTAATTTCGGCTTATTACAATTCAAATTTACTATTCAGTGGGAGAGTATTACATCATTCAAATCACGGTTGTGTAAAGACCATGGATAAGAGCAGGTACAAAATCTAGAGGATGCATTTCTGCAAAAGTGAAAAATAGGAAAGTAATGTAAAGACAAAATCATTAACACTTGAAATATACTATAACGAAAGATCTTGATTACTTATGTAATATTTTCCTCCTTGGGGCAAAAACGGGTGTGGGAGTCCCGTTGCTCCCAGTGACCAGCTGTTTGAAGGTCGAGTTGAAGATCAAGTTCGAGGACGGGAAGGTTGGAGATTAGAATATTTTGATGGGAACGAGCAATGAGAGAGTTAAGGAGTTTAAAGAGCGTGGTATGACCTCTCTAAGTGCAGTGAAATTATGATTTTTTTTTATTCGTCGAATCTTATATGTTCATTCACTTGTTCTTTTAGTCGTTTGTGCTACGGTCCCATATTTAATAATAGTGTTAAATTACTGATGCGTTTATGTCCCTAGATTATTGAGAGGGACGTAAAAAAATTGCACGTATGGTCTGCACCCGACTATAGGCACTCCCAAGTTTACATTTATGTCACTGATTCCGACCCTGTATTAAAGTGCACGAAAAAACAGCTATCTACGTGAATTTGCATGTTCTTACAAGTGATATATAAAATGCACTTTTAATGAATAAAATAATGAATGAAAGTCCAAAGAAAACCTCCCATGGAAGTATCCCTGATATAACACGACAGGAGAAATTAATACCTTCTCTTAATCTAGAATAAGTGTATATATATTACGTACTGCAAATGTTATCAGCAAAAAACTCACCTTAAAGTTAAAAGTAAGTTTAAAATCATGCGCTATGCAATTGCGCGTTCTAAAAACCTTACCTGCCCATTGCCCGTAAGTCTCAACGAAATTCTTGTTCCGGAGTTTGGACCACACGTGCGCTCGTAGACCCACTGCCAAGTTCCATGTCGTGACCGTGAAGAATTTCAGAACACTCAGGAGACCTACAAGCACAATACCATTCAGGAAGGCGTTCGGATACGGGAACAGCTGAAAGCCTTCCAAATCCATCATGTTTCCTCTCCGTGCTAGCCTGTCGCTATGAGGAGAGGAGTCTCACGTATGCCAGTCCTTATAGTGCTTGGCGAGGGAGGCAGCCTTGAACGAACCCACATGTGCCAGTGGCATTATATTTCGGAATATTTTGTTTTTCTTTCCTATTGTACAACGTATACATTAGAAATCAGGTGGGTTCCACGATGATACACACGCACTGTGAAATTACACAATCACTTAAATGATATTTAAAGGTATTTGCGATTGTTGGCAGTTTCAGACGCACTGTAAGGATAATGCCAAATACATTCTTCGCTGAATTTCATTTCTCAGAAGACACAGCTGCAGGATATCAAGAAACCAGTTATTTTCCTAACCATCAGCTTTGCAATGGAAACTATATACTCAGACGCACGCACACGCACACGCACACGCACGCACACACACACACATACACACACACACACACACACACATGCACACACACACACACGCACACACATTTATATATATATACATATATATATATATATATATATATATATATATATATATATATATATATATATATATATATATATATATATATATATATATATATATATATATATATATATATATATGATTTAATGTAAATAAACGCATACATTCACAAGTAGTAAGAATCATATGTAGTTAGAAACACGATATTGTGTTCCAGGGCAACTTTCCTACAGCATGGGACAGGGAGGAACATGCCGTATACCCGAGAGCAGTTTAGATGGTGGTTTAGTGTGTTATTAGTATCAGATTTAAAATACGCAATTATACTTTGATGCATCATACGTAGGTGACCAATTTCCTTCCATGTATGTACTGTAAGGTGGCATCCTGCATCCCGCCATCTCCCCTCATCTCGCGCCAGCCTCTCGTAGTCTCGCGCGCTATGACATCTCGCCGCCCGGACAACGCTTGATGCAGTCGCTGTTTTCTTGCCTTTCTGTGTACATATGTTGAGTTTTATTTTTCGTTTTATTATTCAAATTTTCGTTGGTTCATATAGGTCACTTCTGTTTGAGTTTGCCCTTTGACCCCGTACTCTTACCTACGGTTCATTTATATGTAAATTATTTCTTGATTCTTCTATGAGTTTGATAGTCAGTTTTATCATCTTAAATTATCACTTATTTTTACGTTCTGTCCATTTTTCTTACCTACGGAAGCTTCGTACTGATTTTAAGAATTGCCTGTTTTAACTGTACGTTTTTCTGCCTTCTCCACATTGAGTATGTATTTTTCTCTGTCTCATCTCGCTATGAGGATTACTTTATTAATGTTTTTGGTGCATTTCTTCGTATTTTTTTCAAACATTCGCTCTTACGAACGATGTTTGGCGTCATGAAGTTTATGAATTTAAGCCGCGTTGAGCTGGAAATTGATTGACTCTCCTCGAAACAACAGCGTTTTGCTCTCCTTCTAGGTAATTTCTCCTGACGTGCCGGACGGTGGAATACTCGGCACACATCTAGTCCTCAGATCATACGGAAAATATAAGTAAGTCCTGTTTCCCTGATTGTTTTCTTTGTGTATAGGAGTTGGCCATGATTCCTTGTTAATAAAAGTAAATATAGACCAGTTTTAGAGGTTTTGCATTAATTATTAAGCTCGTGGATATTATCGAACCTTGCTCCTTTCTCTACATCGTTTCAATGATTATTGATTTAACTTTTTATGTTTTTATGATGATGTCGAGGTATATAAACGGGGAGTCAGTTGGATTCTCTATTCACGCTACCACTCCTTAGAAACCAATTTGACTACGAACCCATTCGACACACAAATATTGGTTACGGAAACACAATACACAGTCCTACTTTTAACTTTTCCTTTTTTCGCCTCAGATCATCTGAGTAATGGGCATACGATCAGTATTGCAGTAAAAGGCCCTACTGCAATCAAAGACACTTATGGCTATTCACTGACCTTGAATACGACTTGGACACATGTACAAAGGCAAATCTCACAGAAGAGACATAAAAATACTAAAAGTATCAGAAATATTCATAACCAAATCAGTCATTTAAAGGGAAGGTGCAGTGGGTTTCAAACCATGTAATAATTGTTTTTATTTGATGCTATGTACAATAAATAAAAGTATTAAAACCTTAGTTCGATGTTAATCTTATCCGTTTACCCTCAATTTCGGCATTTTGCACCCGTAAAACTAGGTGAAAACGTCATCTGCTAAAAATGCGATTGCAGCGTCGCCACACGTCTGTGACGTCATGCGGTGTACAGACACATAAACACGTGTATATATATATATATATATATATATATATATATATATATATATATATATATGCACTCGTATATGTATAAATATGTATATATATACATATATCTATACGCGTATACACAAACACGTATATATGTATATGTATATAAATATATCCATATATATATCCATACATATATATTAAATATGTATATATCCATATATACATATCCATATACATAATGTATATATACACCCATATATATATATATATATATATATATATATATATATATATATATATATATATATATACACACACACATATACATACATACATACATATACCCATATAACATAGATATACGTATATATACATATATATACCTGAATAAATGTAAACATATATATATATATACTATATATATAATGTATATTTTATATATTCATATATATGTATGTACACACATATACAATATATATTTATATATATATATGTATATATACATACATATATATGTATGTATATTTTTTTACCAAAAACGATGAAATAGTTTCGCTCACCTGAATACCCATCATGTGCGTAAAGGTAATCCAGTCCACGGGGTGTGCAATGGTTCAGTTTAGGAAATATTTTACGAAAAAGATTTGTTTATCACTCCCTTCTGCAACCTTGCAGGAAACTGCTTCTGCTGAAACACTAACCCATTCCTTGTCTGTGGCCTATGACCATGAGAGCATTGCATCCAATGAGTTCCTGAGTTCCTTCTGTCTCTCTTTTTTTTTCAGTCTCTCTCTCTCTCTCTCACTCCTCCATATCTCGTTGATAGACTGGTAAATCCAAGAATAAGTAAGTCTCAGATCGAGTCCCAGACTCACACGTCTGACTCAGTGTCAGCCATGTTTAGTGATGAATGAGTTAAAATTTTTCTAAACTGAACCAATGCACGCCCCGTGGACCGGATTACCCTTACACACATGATAGGTCCCCAGGCGAGCCAAACAATTTCATTGTTTTTGGTAAAAAAATATCAATCCTTTTGTTATTCTGTGATGGTTGCTATTGGGCCTGTGAACTTCTGTCATTGTAATGACTGAATATGTACTGCCTGTTACCTTTAATGATTATTTGTCTCTTTTTCTCTCATAAATTCCATACTAAATACTGCCCTGTGCCGCCTGGCACTGGCCGGTGCTAATAATGTATTGCCTGGTACCTATAAATGCATCATTTGTCTCTTTTTCTCTTTTAAATTTCATATTAAATACTGCCTGGCACCGCCCGGCACTACCCGGTGCTAATAAATCTACTCCCCAGTAGCTATAAACGCATTATTTGTCTTTGTCTTATAAATTTCATACTAAATACTGCCCGGGACTGCCGGTACCGCCCGGTACTGCCTGGTGCAAATAAATGTACTGCCCGGTAGCTATAAACGCATTATTTGTCTCTTTTTATCTTATAATTTTAAATCTAAATACTGTCCAGTACTGCACAGTACCGGCCAGTAGTGGGTGGCACTGGGCAGCAGCGGGCGGCACTGGGCAGTAGCGGGCGGCACTGGGCAGCAGCGGGCGGCACTGGGCAGCAGCGGGCGGCACTGGGCAGCAGCGGGCGGCACTGGGCAGCGGCGGGCGGCACTGGGCAGCGGCACTGGGCAGCGGCGGGCGGCACTGGGCAGTAGCGGGTGGCACTGGGCAGCAGCGGGCGGCACTGGGCAGTAGCGGGCGGCACTGGGCAGCAGCGGGCGGCACTGGGCAGCAGCGGGCGGCACTGGGCAGTAGCGGGCGGCACTGGGCAGTAGCGGGCGGCACTGGGCAGCAGCGGGCGGCACTGGGCAGCAGCGGGCGGCACTGGGCAGCAGCGGGCGGCACTGGGCAGCAGCGGGCGGCACTGGGCAGCAGCGGGCGGCACTGGGCAGTAGCGGGCGGCACTGGGCAGCAGCGGGCGGCACTGGGCAGCAGCGGGCGGCACTGGGCAGCAGCGGGCGGCACTGGGCAGCAGCGGGCGGCACTGGGCAGTAGCGGGCGGCACTGGGCAGCAGCGGGCGGCACTGGGCAGCAGCGGGCGGCACTGGGCAGCAGCGGGCGGCACTGGGCAGCAGCGGGCGGCACTGGGCAGCAGCGGGCGGCACTGGGCAGCAGCGGGCGGCACTGGGCAGCAGCGGGCGGCACTGGGCAGCAGCGGGCGGCACTGGGCAGCAGCGGGCGGCACTGGGCAGCAGCGGGCGGCACTGGGCAGCAGCGGGCGGCACTGGGCCCGGATTTACTAACGCACTTACGATGGTAAAATCAGTGGTAACTATAGTTACCATGGTAAACAGACAGCGGTGGTATTCACTAACAACTTGCCATTGGAGTTATCATGGTAAATTTTACCAGTGGTCAGAGCACTGGTAATTTCTGGGAAGACGATGTCATTACGTGTTACCTCGTCAAAAAATCAATATCTAAGCGGACATAGGTAGAATAAGATCCACACAAATTCTCGTGAACTTATAGGCCTATAGTATACTAGAATGTATGGAACCGATAAATAAGTGAACTCTTAAAGAGTTCTTCTCCGAGTTGAGTATTACAAATGCTATAGGAAAAAGTACCTTGCTGATATATAAACTGACAATACCAACGCTAAATGAGTATAGTAATATCTGTATCTGTCGGCATTTTGACAATACACTCCAAAGTGCATGCGCAAGAATGAGCTTGAGATATTTCCTTTGACAACAAGTGGCGATGAATAAAAAAAAAAATGTTTGATCCGGTTCTTTGTTTAACAATGATGGAAAATATATCAATGCAAATCGGTTTGGACTGTCTCTTTGGTTTGAGTTAACAATAATATATTAATATATCATTGTTTTTACTGGTTTCTATCTATACAGTAAATATATATCTAACATGATGGATATAATCAAATAAATATATTCTTTTTTACATGTGCTTAAATAGTGTTTCAGCTCTGACGATTATTCAAACAATCTCGCTGTGTCTAGTTCTGTTTACATGTTATGTGATTGGCCGAAGGAACCTAAAAGATTATGTTAGGCGCTCGCTGATTGGTGGAATTGCTTTATCAGAGCCCTCTGTTGGCTACCATTAGAATGAGTCGATTTACGATTGTAACTCAGCATATCCAAATCACCATTTCTTCATGAATCCCGCTTTGCCATGACTGGTAAACGCAACGGTAAATGACCGCTGGTAAATGCGTTACGATCGTATGTTAGTGAATCCGGCCCCTGGGCAGCAGCGGGCGGCACTGGGCAGCAGCGGGCGGCACTGGGCAGCAGCGGGCGGCACTGGGCAGCAGCGGGCGGCACTGGGCAGCAGCGGGCGGCACTGGGCAGTAGCGGGCGGCACTGGGCAGCAGCGGGCGGCACTGGGCAGCAGCGGGCGGCACTGGGCAGCAGCGGGCGGCACTGGGCAGCAGCGGGCGGCACTGGGCAGCAGCGGGCGGCACTGGGCAGCAGCGGGCGGCACTGGGCAGTAGCGGGTGGCACTGGGCAGTAGCGGGTGGCACTGGGCAGTAGCGGCCAGTATTTGGTTTTAAATTTATAAGAGAATAATAGACAATGCGTTTATAGCTACCGGGTAGTACATTTATTAGCAACGGGCAGTACCGGGCGATACCGGACAGTATTTTATATGAAATTTATAAGAGAAAAAGAGGCAAATAATGTGTTTATAGATACCGGGCAGCACTTTTATTAGTGCCGGGTGGTACCGGTCAGTACTGGGAGGTACCGGGCAGTACCAGGCAGTATTTAGAATGAATTTTGTAAGAAAAAAAGAGACGAATAATGCATTTATAGCTACCGGGCAGTAGATTAATTAGCACCAGGCTAATACTGCCTGGTACTGCCCTGTCGCCTACCCCAAGAAAACACGCTCCTTGATAAAAGCTTTTGAACGAGTGGTCAACCATCTCTCTATTTCCGTCCTCGAGATATTTTGTTTCTAAATTTATGGTACCTCTATATGTATGTATGTATATACGTCCCAATAACGGTTGGGTGGGAACCCCCTTGTATATCAGCTTCACTTGGGCCGACTCCAATGAACCTTGCTACTCTTGAACATTGGCCTGGCTAGGTTCAGATCCCAAAGTTTCATGTTTCTACCTGTTATGGAACCCTTTTTTCTAGAACGCTCAAACCCCACTGTTTGGCATAAACGTGTATCTACACTGGCCCTGGTTTCAGATGGAAGTTCTTGGATCTGACTTTTCGTAGGTTTTTGCTATATGGCTATTGTTTGGGAGTCGATATGACTTAGTTTAAGTTGATTTGAGTTGATTGGGTGAATTTCTGGGGGAAGGGGGGAGGAGGTTTGGGTTATGGGTATATATATGTATATATATAAATATATATATATATATGCATATATCTTAAATATATATACATATATATATATATATATATAATATGCATATATCTTAAATATATATACATATACATATATATATATATACATATATATATATATATATATATACATATATATATATATATATATATATATATATATATATATATATATATATATATATACATATATATACATATATCTTAAATATATATATATATACATACATATATATATATATATATATATATATATATATATATATATATATATATATATATATATACACACACACACACACGTGTGCGTGTTTTTGTGTGTATTTATATATATTATGTATAAAGTTTTCGTTCGATACAGCCATGTTTGTTGCTGTGTAGCCTACCCCTATTGCGCTTTGTCTGGATCGCTCACAGTCACATACATCGTGTGACGTCATGCACGGTTGGTGGCGCGATGTCAATTATTTAGCAGACGACGGGCGCGGGGAATGCAAAACGCCGAATTTTGAGTTGAATTACAATTGCCTTTCTAAACTTTGATCTGATATTGATTCTTTATGCTTTAATGTATAATTATTCATGAACATGTGGGTAGAGACTGGACCTTCCCTTTAAAGAAAAAAAAAATCATCTTCAGCAGTCAGGTGATTTTGCTTTCTAAAAGACAAAGAATCATTTGTTTTTTTCTGCATCTGTATATATATATATATATATATATATATATATATATATATATATATAAATATATATATATATATATATATATATATATATATATATATATATATTAGAGTGCTTTCCGATTTTATACACATGTTCATTACACTAGTTATAACTAGGATTTTAAGAAATTAGGATTAGGGTCCCAAAGTTTGTGCTTCGTATGACAAATCGCTTACTTTTGTCTTTTAGCCATTGACTCGTATCATAAGCGAATCGTTCAGCGTTTTACATATTCAGTTGAACAATTCACATCTAATGGGACACCTCCTCAGGTATGCTAACATTTCTAAACAAATTTTTCCCTCTAAAATTGACAAAGATTGAAAGATATACCGGTTCCTTCAACTGTTAGTACATATGAATATTCATAGTTACCTCTGTCAAGGAGGTTATGTTTTTGGTGGAGTCGGTTATTTTCTTCGTTGGTTAGTAGGGTAACTCAAAAACTTATGAGCAGGTTTTTATTTTTATTTTTTTTGCCAGAGATGTCTTAACCGAACTTGGATGCCATTAAGTTTTGGTGGTGATCCGGATCATGATCCAAATCCAGGATATTTTTATTTAGATCAGTCACCCCTATTGCCTATTATTATAATTTGATTTCATACCTCCACCAAGGAGTTTATGGTTACAGTAGTCACCAATGTACTCGAGGATTAGGTGATTTAAATGTAATTCTTCAAGTGTGAATACTTTATCTGCATCTGTGACCCTATTACCTTAGCGAAGATATGCGCTCTCTGAGTGCCTCTAGTTAATCACAAAACAATTAAGAAATTCATATAACATGTTCCTTCGATTTCAAATACAGTTTTTATGAAACAGAATGATTTAGGAAAACAGTATGAAAGTCGTCAGGGGTGGTATGGCAGTAAAGTTATTGTTCCAAATGCGTCATGAGCATTCTAAGCATTGGCTTTTCTCGGGTATGCACACACACAAAGGTAGGTACAGTGCAAAAAGTATATGAGTTTACATGAATACGCGTGAAGTTGCAAATGTGTATTCTGATCACGATTTTTTTTTTTTTTTAATTTCTGTATTTGTTATTTTACAGGGAATCTAATCTTACTAAAGTGACATCATTCCTATATATAGGACAGACTGGATAGCTTGAATTGTTATTTTTGAAAATGGATCAGCAAAGCGCACTCGTAGAACAGGTAAGAGACTTGACATGCAGATATAATTTGAAGACCAAGAAATGAGAAAAAAAAATGCACGGAAAGACTGCTACTAGTACATTAGTTTTCTCTGGGCAAAGTTCATTTACTATAAAAATGGCCTTTGACCTCCTTAGCAAGGTTGCTGATAGGGTGAAAGTTTCTATGTCGAACTCGCATCCGTGGCAGACAGTTGTCCCTAATGAGATATTCACATTTTTCTGGGAGATTTCAATGCAGTCCAAGGGCCGACAGAGACGTTTCCAGCAGCGAGAATAGCCTCCTTCTTTGGGACTTTACTAGGTCCCAGACGCTGAGGATTTCTGACTCCTGGTATTAGCTTGTGGCGGACGCCACAATCACCTCGGCACCTCGCTCCGCATAATTACCTCACTTGGCACCGGCACACCTCACTCGGCTTAATTGCCCTTACGGCGAGTCAGCCGGCAGGCAAGCGTGGCGAGGCCCGCGGCGCTGATTCGCCGCGACACGAAAGTTAAGGATCAATCAGCACACTCAGCCACAAACGACCCAGCAGTGTTACTTTGTCCCTTTTGCATTTATACTACATTTCTCGCCAAAAATATACACACTTCACAGTCTTCCCTGCACTTCAGTGTTTACTTCATCTTATCACTCAAGACCTTAGCTCTTGACTACCTCGCTCAGAGGCCTTTCTACAAGCTCTCCAACCTGCCTCGCTGGACTTGGTATTGTACAATAATGTGGGTAATGTGGCCGAAAGGATTGAGCTTGGCCTTGTTAGCACTCGTTGGAGGATCTCTAAATTAACAGGGTTTACCGGAGTGCTGAGTTTTATGGTGCTTACCATAGAATGGTTATAGTTACCATTCGGTTCCCTTTCAAAACCTACTGTACACTCTAGAGAGGAGCGTGCCCTGAAGTTTGGTTTGACCGATTGAGGGAAATGAGGAAATATGGAATATGGACTACATGACGCGCAACAAAATTCTACAAAAGCTACTGGAACTACCACGTTCCACTGCGTGTTATGTGTCAATTCACAGTTGTCCGTTTTCGCCAGTAGACTGCGGAGGTTCTCAAAGCGAGAGGTCTCGAAACCCAGAGGTCTCGCAAAATAATTTTAAATGATAGCGAGATCCTGCAACCCCTCCTCCGCCTTTTCCTACCCATCCTAACGGGTATAGAACTTGTCAGCGGTGGTCGATCTGCCCGATGTTCGATAATCGGTTCGGTATCAGAAAGACACCTTATGTAAACATGCTTTTTTATGTTTGCATGCGTTAGTGATTGTCAGAAATGTTTGTTGCTTAGGGGATGAGTTGCGAATCTATCGAAGTACTTTTTAGGGGCCGTAGCCAAAAAAGTCTGAGACCACTGGGCTATCGGAAGGTGATTCGGGAAATTCTGTGATTTACCGTATAAACAATTTGTAATATACAAAGCAGTGTGTTGCAATATGATGTAGTTGCGAAACAATTATGGGACATTTCCAAACAATTAATCTTACTAGTACCCAGGAAAATTAATATTTCTGGGAGAAACGCACAAAATAGTATGTGAATATTCCAGTTGGAGCTGTGTCTATAGTGTGAACAAAAATGTTGAAATCCTCAAAAAGTCGTTTTACAGTAACCTACATTTCGCCGATATAGATTACCATTATTGCTTCATGCAAGGCAATGACCTTGGGTCATTTACGAAACTACATTTACGGAACGGAGATAAATCCACCTGGAAATTAGGCCGTGGCAACTCACCCACGTGTTATTGTTTACATGGCCTTGCGTCAGACTCGTTCTTGGTGTAAATGGTCTGCATGTAGGGGCGTTGCAAGTTCTCCCACAGACTGTTTATTCTTGAAAACCCATAATTTAGAAATTATTCGAGATGGCAGTGGCTGTGGATTCAGCGAAATATTTGATAGATGAGATTTTGCCGATTTTAAAGCGTATAGAGGAGGCGTTTGCTCTTGTCGGAATATGTTACGCCGGGTCCGTGACTGTCAGCTTCCTTTGGAAGGTCACGAAAGGGGTTAGAGTACACTTTTGGTCTAAGCTGTGGAAGAAGGACTTGGTA
>NC_091561.1:13477516-13480016 GCF_042767895.1 Penaeus vannamei | reverse complement strand
TCTTTTGCCCTTGTTTTTAAGGACTTTTATTTGAAATTGAAAAAGGGAAATATTTTCTGTGTTTTATGTTTTTGATGTTTATTAATCGGAGAGTGTGACAGTTTGCTCGTCGAAAGTCTGTATTGTAGAAACAAAGATGGAAGGAAATTAATTATCTTATTTTGGTGTGATGAATATAGGGATGGGTTGTTGTTAGTTTTCTTAATTTTTCACTTTTTATTTTTTTTTATAAATGTTGACAGATGAATAAGGCTGGAAAAAATATATATGATACAATTTTCTCAAGTCATTCATTGATTACCTTCATTCAGTCTCTTGAACCATATTATGTCTGTAACCCTTGCAGAAATGTCATGATTTTATGTCAGTGACTTACTGGCAGCTTGATTGAATAGTGATTTAGAAGGTTTTAAGCTACTTTTGCTTAATATTACCTGCAATGACTTAAGAGCTTTTGTTGGGTATATGTTATATTGGATTACATAAAAATAGTTTATTATGGCATTACTCCTCAGTGCATGCAGTTCATATGATAATGATTAAGATAGAACGTCATCAGATAAATTAGGAATTAAGGGAGAGATTCATGTTTTTATGTACTGAACCTTATTGCCTTTAAATGAAAGCAGCAAGATATGGTGGCATAGACTATGATGCATTAAAGTCTAACATTCCACTCCAGATAATGTACATATTGTGATTGTTGATTGTATATTGTTATCATTTATATAAGAGTTTAAGGAAGTAGCTTTGTGAATGACATTAGCAAACCTATTGCACTGTGGCAATATATGAAGTGGGACAAGCTTATGTGTGATGTTCTGTTTTTTTTTTCCTAGACATGAATCAATGCCAGTTTTCTTGCTAGGCCTGGAAGATTTGCTTGCTGTGAGGAAAGTGTATTGTAGAATTTTAGGGAAAATGCAAGGTTGGAAATTTGAAGTTCAGTGAGTAATTATGAAACAGATGTAAACCGAGAGAACCAGCTTTTGTTTCGTTCTCAGGTGGAAGCTATGTGAAAGGAATGAAATAGGAAATATTACAAATATTGAACTTCAGTCTTTAACTGTGACATGTCTCATGAAATATCCTTTTGGTAGCCTACAACACATACTCAAGAGAGTTGGTTGCTCACCGATATTAACACCTATTTATAGTGTTTTGGAGGGAGTTAATGCATCTCTTCTGATATCTCCCAGCTTATCCCAAGATACAGTACCTCATGCAGTAGTGACTGTTTAGAATCCTGTTTTCTATGCAGCCCGGATTAATGAGGAAACTGGTAAATTTGAAACATTATATATTTGTTGTCTAGATGTTTTAATTTTTTTTTTTTTAAATTCAAAGCAAGAAATATATGCCTTACAAATTAAGAAGCACAATTTGTTTGCATTCAGAAGCCATTTTCTGGTTTTGTTAAATCTCTTCTGTGGTATTTTACTGGTTAAGAGAGGTATTTGAAAAAAAAAGTTTATATAAGTAACTGATTGGAGTTCTCATAAAAGTGAGATTTACAAACACCAACATTCAGTTTGTAGACATTTACATAGATCAAACTGCAGATTGTTTAATTGTGCCATTGCAGATTCATTCTAGTGTACTTTATATACGCCTCTTAACTTGCAGTGATCCAGTGTAGGTAAATGTACACCTGTATAACTCCTACCCAGAGAATGATTTGTTTGTGAGACAATCTAGATTTTCATAGTACAGTCAAATCTGTCATGCACGAATATGTAATCTGCAGGATAGAATCATTGTGCCCTTAGTAACATTTGATAGAATATTACCTTGAAGATAATTGTATGGAAACAGTCAGGCTGTGAAGAACTTTGCCAAATAATTGTAATGGTAAGATTGATTGTGGTAAGTCTTGTGGGTATTTTTGCTTAGATTTTGTGACCAGTAAGAGTGAAGAGTCGCCTTGCAGTACGATAAGAGTTATTTGTTATGATTTATAATGATAAACCATTTTATAATGGGATAGAGAGAGTGTTTTAAAGGTTGTCTTCTGTATCTAATTATTATCTTTGATATTTATTTATTTTCTTTATTATTATAATTTTGTGTGTTTGTGTGTGTGTGTGTGTGTGTAAATATGTCTGTTTAATGAAAGTTGTTTTGATTTCTCAACTGTTTCGTCAGGTGAATGGTATTGGATAATCATGAATAAATGCTGTTTATGATAATTTGTTTTGGTATTATTTCATTCACTCTATTCATTTTTGTCTGTTAATCCCTTTTTGCTGATCTTTGGTTGCCATCCTCCTTTTTACAATGACATCATCTTTTAGTTGAAATATCTACTTTCGTTGAAAACTTTCATTTGAAAGTAAGGAAATGAAGTGGCATACTTTGGTACCTCCAATCCCATTCTAGATGGTTTAGAATCCAGTCTACAAGATAGTAGTGAAAAAAAGTGTTTTTCAGCTTGTTTATTTCCTATTCTATACCCTGTAGAAAGATAATGATGATTAGTGGTTGATAGAAAATAATTAGG
>NC_091561.1:13465016-13472516 GCF_042767895.1 Penaeus vannamei | reverse complement strand
AGTGGAGGATATCCATAAGAAAAGCTTGAAATGCAGTAAATGGTGAAAAGAAAGGACGATGCCGAACTGTAAACTTATTGAGCTTGAACTCCCTGACTCGATCTATAGGGCTGCACACTATATTTTTTATTAAGGAGATTGTGACATTGGTTGCATTCAAGCCTTGTAAGCTTGCCAAATCCCCAAGCCAAGAGTTCTGACCCTCTAACCCTAAGGACTCCTACGTGATTGTTTCAGTCTACCCCATCTTACTTGAACCAGGTGGTTCTACCTTCTGGATCCCTATTACCTTTCTTATATATGTTGACTTGCATTACATTTGAATTGATTGAGTTTAGTTCCTTCTCCCCCCTTTGTTTTTATTGATTTTTTTTTCTTTTTCAACATATATCTCCCTATCAATAGGACTCCTTATTGCATGAAACACACTTTCTAGGGAATGGTGGTACACTATATTCTTGTATATACTTAATAGGGTACTCTTCTGGAAATAAAGCTGAAAGGACTGCTCCAGCCAAAGAGAAATGATGATCAGAATGGGGACGAGTTAGCGAAAATTGGTGATCAGTATGGTTCATGGGGATCCTGGTTTAGGATGGTTTTTGGTCGATGTAGTCATCTTTGTGGCAGTTTCTTATGTTTAGGGCAAAGTTCGGTACAGGTCCAGATCCATACAGCGTTTGTTTAGACAAAAAATATATGGAAACGATAGAGCAAGTCATTCTAAGAAACTTATCTTACCGCACCACCGCAACTCAGTAAAAGAAGCTATTGGACACGCAAGTGTCTCAGAGCCCGTTATGAAAAATTTCTTTTGTTGAGTAGTGGACTTTGTCTCTGACGGGGGCAGTTCTATTGTAAACTTTTACCCAAATAAATATGGAGGAAAAAGTAATGTCCACCTTTGAGAGCCTGTATCACAGAAAAATTATCCATATGAGGTCTGCACATTTCTTCTTGCTGCATGCTACAGGAGTGAGTCAAAAAAATGGATTTTATTATTAACTTTGTTTTTCCAGGAGACTGGAAAGTTAGGGTGTGCTGGTATATATGAAATTTAACTTTAGCTATGTTGTATCCTCATATGTTTATTTACTTCTTATGATGTGTATGTAAAATATTTGCTTCTTTGCAGACATGTCCATTATTGCTGAGAGTGTTTTGTTCAAATGGCCGACACAACAGCTTAGCAGAATACAGACGAGGGAACACCCCCCCTAATGAACTGCAAATTTACACATGGTCAGTTATTGTACTGAGTAATCTGGTGATTTTATTTTATTTTTCTGTCAGAATACTAAATGTTTGGTTTTGGTATACTTAAATAAATACTACTTTGTAATAATTCAGAATTATGATAAACAGGTTGAATAATGGGTCAGTATGAATAACGGTAGTGGCATACTTTGAAAACAATTTTGATATTTATTTATTTATTGTGCAAATAATTTGTTATGGAGATCTGAGTACCATTTCCATCAACAGTCTTGATTTGTTAGTCCCGATAGCAGGGGAGGGCATGAAGCATATCAGGGAATTTATGGGGTAAAACAGGCTTAAATAAGAATAGTAAACAAAAATGCATAAAACTACCACAAAAAACTCTAAAAATTGGCTGATGAAACTACGGACATGCCTGCCATGTTTGAAAGTCGGCTCACTTAGACTGATAATTAACGAAATACCATTTTGACAAGTGCGTAGTAACACATGAACTACTTGGCACATCACGGTAATGAGTCAGTCAAATGTTTACTCTTTATGTAAACAAGATCATTGACTTAACTAAAATTAGGCTCTCACCTCATTTCATTTACGTATAGCACCTTTGGGAAGCATTTGTACAAATATTGCCATAGAAGAAAATTGTCTTGGTTTATCTTGTTGTACCATTTCCTATAGGTTTTATTACCCAACTCTGCTACTACCTTGTACTGCATATTGTCCGAGTAATGTGCCCTGCATAAGAACCACTCCCTTATTAAACTCCTTTAACTTGCAGGATGGATGCCACCCTAAGGGAGATTGGTAGTCTGATTTTGGAGGTAAACCCTGACACTCGCAGAAGAGGCACTGTGTTTGAGTTTCGCTTGGTGTGCCTGGAATCCACCAAGAACATGGGACGACTGAAAACGCTTGGATCAATTACCATTGGTCAGAAGGGCTTTGATGACAACAAAACTCTTGCACAGTTAGGGTGAGTAAAGTGTGAACAAGTCTTTTTAATCACCATTTTCTCTGCAATTGAGTTAGAATAATCAATGCAGAGGAAAATTGCACCAGTAATAATGAATGAGTTCATGAAATGCTATATTAACCCAATGAACCTAGAAGAATTTGGGTTTTACTTGGCCTTATGCATGGCTTAGTGGGCTTGGCTCCTGGGCCTGGGCACCAATGAAGTAATGTGAATGCTTTTTGTATCTCTTGTACCCAAAAACATGATTCTAATGCTTTTGCTTATATAGATAGATGATATTTATATTAGTTGTTAGATTGTACTCGTAGTAGCCTGAAATTATAAATCATAATCCATTTTCAATAAGTGTAAAAGATGGAATGTGTTTTTATTGAGGGATAAAAACAGGATGTTATTTTATTTTTGCAAATCTTATTCTTATGAAATAAGAGATCGTATGCAGTTATATGCAAAGCTGCCACTCCCACAGCATCAGTACTTCCCTTTTGTGTTTCATATATCATACTCTGAGGCAGTCACACTGGCAGAGCACCAAATGACAGCAAAATTGTGTAATAATTTGGTAGGTGACATCTAGGGATAGCAAGCTGATGATTTATGTGCTAAATATTGCCCCATTTTTACAACCCCTTAACTAATGAAAGCATTACAAATCCCATTATCCCTTAGGCAGTGCCCCAGTTAATGAGGGTACCTTATAAAGAATTGCATAAAGTGTAATGCATGTGTTTTACTAATATGACATGTATGTCTTGTCCTCCTTAACTGCAGTCAAGCCATCCATGACAGGAAAAGTCAACCTTGTCAGTCATTATGTGAATTACAAATTATTTGGAGGCATTGGGTTAAAAATTATTTTGGATTATTGTAGTCAAGTAGAACCTTCAGTCATATGGTAATTGATTTTATCAGTATGCTTGGTGGAAGTGTGGGCAGAAATCCCATTTATTGCTGGTGTGTTTTCTGTCTGCTGCCATTTCTTCATTTATTGATGTGTAGCATACCTTTTTATATTCTCCTTTGCTAAATTTTAAAGATATTGGACATGATACGCAGGTTTGATTCAAGTTCGTCAAAACTGTCACTTTATTGTCCAAAGAGTGAAAGTGCCTTCTGATGACCATGCTATTTGCAGACCCTTGGTATGGACAGATACGGGGCAAATAATAAAATCACAACAAATGTTGAAAATGAAGACTTACCTTGGTTTAAGTGCATGCAGAAATGATGGATTTTACTTAAGATAAAACAATTACCATGGAATGTCTAATTCAGGGTGACTTCTCCTTTGCAGATTCATCATTGGAGACTATCTTGACATTGCCATCACCCCCCCAAGCCGAGGTCCTCCACAGCGGCGCATGCTGAGGCCGTACTAGTCATTTCCTGTGAGGGTGTGTGGAGAGATTTCATTTCCAGAGAGGATTTGATGTGAATGAGTCTTCAAGGAACTGATTCTATAATTTTTTTTTTTATCTGAGGTTTCTTTCCAGTAAGAATATTTTTGTTGAACGTAAAATCATCTGTTATATTTAGATCCAAATTTTGGATCAGGACTTTCTCTATGTATATTTTTTTGTTCTTGGTTGGAACACTGTAAAAGCCAACTTTTGCATTGGTAGTGTCAGTGAGAATGAATGGCCATTCCTTTATGACGTGAATTGAAGTCTATTCAAAGTTATATTATGCTAAGGATTGGGAAGCTTCGTTTTTTGTAAGAAAAGAGATTAAATTGAAAAAGGGCATTTGATTGCACTTTGACTATATCACTTTAATTTACTTTATCCCTTGACAAAAAAGCAATTCTCAATATGGTCCAGATAGATAGTGATAAAACATTATTGTAATTTTTAAAGGAGGTATTTGGTGTTTTGGAAAAATGCTAGTGTAATTCCTAGATGATTTAGCACAGTACTGTGAATTTGTAGTATGTAAAAGAGTATGTATGAGCATTTTAATACAAAAAATGTATTTCAGTATAAGAATAGACATTGGAATACAGTGAATATTGTTTTGGTATCCTGAGGTTAACTAATACAATGCATGTAATTATAGAAAAATGGTTTTGTATAATAAAGTGTTAGGATCAATATATAGTTGTGAACACTAGTACTTGGGACAGTTTAGAGTTTGTGAATTTACATGGAATTTGAGGGAGGAGGGAGAAGGGTAGAAGACAGAGCTAAAGGGAGAGTAGAGGAGATAAGTTCAAAGTATGATATTTATTTGTCCTGCTGTATTTCCCTAATATAAGAGCGAAGAGTGCTGATTTCCTGCTCGCTGTAAAGCGCTAAAAGCTGCTTTTCCCCAGCCTAAGGCACCTTAACCTTATGTGGGTCTCTTGCTCTGTGTATGGGCCATAAGATTGCTCTTCCGTAAATTAAGGCATCTTAAGGAGATACAGCACCTTAACACGTTTGATAATCCGGCCCAAGGTTATTACTCAACCTCCAGAATGCACCTCTTCCTCTCTCCCAACATTCTCTTCATCTCCTACTGCACAGTCTTATTCAATATTTATCCCCTGTTCCCTTATTACTACTCGTCATCCTTATTGTCCTCCCCCCAACAGAACTACTCCATTCCACACCACTCCATGTTCCTCTAGCCCTTGTCCTTCTACTGCCTCTACTTCTGCAAACCTTTTGAGTACTCTCTTTGGCCCAGGCAAGTGGGACCGATTCTTGTATTCCTCCCACAGCCCCCTACTCTGAGAATACCCTTCTCTTTCAACAGTGCCTCCAAAAACAAGTAGGCAAGTTGGCAAAGTTACCTTTTATAGTTGCTCTGATCCTTCACTCCTAGTTAGTTGCATCAGAATCCCAAGCTCATGCAATATCTACCTTAACTGCCCTTACTGGCAAACCCATGCCTGCTAAACCTCATCCCTCTCTAAATGCTTGTACTGGAACGGTTTCTGTCCCCCCAAATGATTATCCCATATATGACAAGAACTGGTCAGATTGTGAAAATGATCTACTTGCGTGCCTTGCTGATTATAATGCAGTAGCAATACAATGCTACACTATTCCTTCCAGAGTCCCATGTCAATATTTCCAAGATTAGCTTCTGTAGACATGACCACTATGAAGTTTATATTGGTGGATTGCCCTACCATATTGACCCCTTCCTCATCAAAGTCAGAAATGTTGGCGTTTTGGCCACTCAGCCAAACACTGTCGCTCCACAGCCTGCTGCCCTCCATGTGCCCAACTTGGTCATGACCTTTCGAATTGCCCTGCTCAGTCACGTACATATGCCAACTGTGGTGACTCCCCTAATGCATTTTATAAGAGCTGCCCTGCCTATAAGCTCGAATGTGAGTTAGCATTTCTCAGATTCAAACTAGGCCTCACTCTACATGAGGCTAGACAGGAAGCACAATGATGAGGATTTTCTGTCTACCTATTCCAAAAGAGTGCTCTGCACCCCCTCCCCCATCTCCAAGATGTGTCTGCATCTCCCCCAGTATCTCTTCCTTCTATCCTGAACCATCCTACCCCCCCAGTCAAGTCCCTTTTCCATTTTAAATCCAGATACTGCAGTCTCTTCTACTTCTCCAATACTTTCCCATCCTCCCCTTCACTTTACGCATCACAGCAGACCACCTAAACTTTCTACTCCATCTTCACCTTCCACACCCTCTCCTACACCCTCCTTTTCCACTGCTCCTCGAACATCTATTCCCCACTTCTCCTCACAAATGATCCTTTGTTTCTCAGACCTACCTACCGAAATCCCCTCCAGAAACTCTTGAAGACATCCAAAAATTCCTAGACATGACCCAAGAAAATGATCTGCTCCCTCATCCACCCTCCAATCCCTCTATTTCTAGTCCCTCTACATTCAAAGTATTTGCCAATATCCATCCATCTCCACACGTAAGTTTCCCCTATCCCTCTCCCTCCTACTCTTTCCCAACAAACCCTATCCTCTCCTCTGTGTACACCATTCCCTTTGCGTTCTCCACTATCCTTACATTTCCCACCTGGATACTTGCGTAAATCCCTTCTGTCGCAACAGTGTTCTCCTTCAGATTCCTCTCCTCCTGATGCTCTTCTTGATACTACACCTCCTTCCCCAGTCCCCTTATCTCATCCCATAGACTCTTCTGCTGCTTCTCCAACAGGCATCTCTATCCGTATTACCCATTAATTATTTCATAACCGCTCTTTTGCCAGTTTTTCTTTAAAGCAGTATTTCTATAGTTTCCCCAACAACAGATGCACCCCATTCCATCCAATCTCCTTATACCCTTAACCTTTTCCTTTATTAATGTCCAATTTACATCATTTGCACCTATTTTTTACCCTTTCCCCTATCATACTATCCTATAACACTGGCATTTAACGCTCCTTATACTAATCATTAACTCATTTACCCTTTTCACCAAAATACTTTACCATAGTGCTATATGACCTTAGATGTCTAACACATTTATTTGTTTCAACTATTAACATTAACATTGTACCAGAACAGTATCCATATCCCCAGCTGATTGCACTGTTTATGTCAAGGATTGGTTAGACTGAAAACGACCTACTTGCCTGTCACCAGACCCTCCAATCTGTATTTCCCCAGTGTCTACCCATCCTCCTCGCTCTACCCATCTCTTCAGACAGTCTAACATTCCACCCCATCTACCGCATCCTCTCCTACACCTATCCCCTCTGCTCCTCAAATGTCTGCCGACTCTTCTCATAAGAAAGCCACAGAGCTCCCCAACTAACTCCCTTTCAGACTCTCGAACATTAAAAACTTGCTAATCATGACCGAAAAAACATGCCTATCCGTCATCCACCCTCCAATCTCTTTGCTCCCATTCCCTCTACAGTTAAAGTAATTGTCGAAATCCATCCTCTGCATGTATTCCCGACTTTTCACATGTTGCACATTTAATCAGTGACCCACCAATCCCCCTCTTTACCCGTTTCTCTATTATACCCCCCTATGGTACTATATGACCTTGGATGTTAGGACATTTTTTCTGTCCAGAAACTTGAGGGCATCCAAAACTTCCTAAACATGACCCAGGAGAACGCTCCTCCACCCTCGTATATCTTTACTCCTATTTCCTCTACATTTAAAGTAACTGCCGACATCTATTAACCATTAGCCTCTTGTTAAGAAAATATTGACCATGATTATTGCTGTAATGATTATCTGATTCAGAACTTCATGGTATGTGACATGGTTATTTTCTGTTATTCTATAGGATGTCAATAGTAAACAAATGATTACTGAAAGCAAACCCGAGAAATCGGTAGGTATAGATATATAAAACTAAAAAAGAAATAGAA
>NC_091561.1:13455016-13457516 GCF_042767895.1 Penaeus vannamei | reverse complement strand
ATTATCAGATGTTTTATCATTATTGTTATTTATGCATTATTATGCAAGAATCGTTTGCTCTTTGATGTTTTATTTTGGAAATAAAGACAATATTCACCCAAGCCAGTCAGAGATAGAATGGTTTTGTTTTTCACTTTGTTCAGAAACAAACAATAGCAGATTATTCATATTCTTTAGTCAGGATATATGAAAAAGAATTTGATAAATTGTCGTTTATTATGAACCAATTAACATGTTACGCGTATAATGTTCTTTTTACATGGATATTAGAATGATAACTGTTAGTTATGATACACAACTTAGAGACAGACACATGCACATGAAGACTGGCTCCTGATAATTTCAATAATCATTTGATATGTAGGCATTTGGTGTGCTACTTGTATGATAGGAGGAAGTTCAAATAAATTCCCATTATTTGAAAATATTGTGAATTTTAAGTAGTAGTAGTTACACACACACACACACACACACATACATTCACACGTACGCGTACGCCCAAGAGATATATAGTTCGGAGATATCCCTAGCTCATGGAGACCATTATTATCAATAAACAACAAAAAGCGGAAAACATTCAGGGAAAAAACAATCATATGCCCTTCGAAAAAGAAGAAAAAACCTTCGAAAGTCGGGGATCAAGAACCACCGCAAAACCTTCGAAACGTATGTGAACGAAACAAAATCCAGGGATCGGATCCACGACTGGAGGAGCGAATAAAAACATTTGGGAAGACCGAGAGGCCACATAGGGGTGAGTACAAAATGGGAATTTCTGTAGATGACCATCGAGTATTAGATGTATAGACGACGCAAAGCGGAAGGGAAGGGTATCAGCAAGGTCTATATAAGTACTTACATAGACCTTGGGATTCAGTACCACTTGCCAATCCCCTTTAAGAGTGAGAACCTTGCGTTGTCTCCAGATGCCCAGCAGGTGCTTACCGGGCGACTCAGCTGGTACATAGACCTATCTGCTTATCTACCACTTATCTGCTTATCTTATCTAGATGTGTGACTCAACCCTTTTTTATGGGTCTACTTAGCTGTAAGATTAGTTAAAGGAGGGATGCTGTGGCTGCTGGTTGGTCTCAGTGAAAGGAAAGATGAAACAAATGAAACACTGGGCTTTCATTATCCAATTGGCATTTACACACACACACACACACACACACACACACACACACACACACACACACACACACACACACACACACACACACACACACACACACACACACACACATATATATATACATTTCAACCACATGCTATCATCTCACTGTTTCAGAGACGATTGTATTCTGAGAAAAAAAAAAAAGAATCTAGCATTCACACTTGTCATGAAAAATAAATCTCCAATCAGCACATCCATATATAAAAACTGGCCACCATAATCTAATTAAAGCACTGTTGCGTCGCGGTGAAATCACTGCTGCCTCTACAACGTCGCCCTGGCTTAGGCTTGGTCGCAGCGGTGGGACGAGAGCTTGGCGTATCGACCGTAGACCGCTTTCACTTGCTCTACGCCGAACTGGCCGTAGATGTAGATATTCTCGGAGGAGTGTCCCAGGGTCTTGAGGGCGTGCACGCAGGACACAGACATGGTGGGACCGCCGCACACAACGATCTGTTTGGCCAAGAGACAGTAGGTTATTACCTAAAGTTAATTATTAATGATCTATAGTAATTAACTCTCGCAGTAATACCGGTGCAGCTTTTAGATAGTGCCTGTCTACTGGTGAACGTATCTTTATTTACTTGTTCATTTATTCATATATCTATTTATTTATCTGTTCATCTATCTATCTATCTATCTGCCTATTTTTTTTCTTTATTCGTCAATCTGTTTATCTATTCATCTATTAATTCACTTATCTATTTATTTATCAATTTATATATCAATCTATCTATTCATTGTATCACCGAGGCTAATGATAAACCAGAGCGGAAGCCTCGCCTTGTGCTTGATCCCGTTTGGCTTGGCGACGTGTCTGTCGATCATCTGCGAGTCGATGAAACCCTCCTCGCCGTCCCATCCCTCCGGCGTCTCCCCCAGGGTGTAAACGACCTTGATCTTCTCTCCCCCCTTAGCTGCGAGGTCGTCCAGCTCCTCGCGGTGAAGGATATCCTCAATGGAGTCCACGTAATACAGGAGCATGACCCTCGTGTTGTCCGAGGGGTCCTGGGCGACGCAGCGGAGCAGCTGGAGCCCCGGGGTGACTCCGCCCCCCGAGGCCAGCACCGTCAGCACCTCCAGCTGATTGGGCTCGTACTCCAGGCCGCCGCACGGGCCCTGGAAGTCCACCTTCTCACCTGCGAGGGGGACGTGGTTAATAGTCTACATGAACTGAATTTCATCTCCTTTGTAGACAATATATTTTTCTTTTATTTATCTACACTTTAGGATAAAATGGAGACGTCCTATGTTATTTTTCTTACAATTCTCCGAAGAAATCTTTCCAAATCTCCCCTGGCAATAAACACAAATATAGTGGAG
>NC_091561.1:13448108-13454516 GCF_042767895.1 Penaeus vannamei | reverse complement strand
GAAGGGGCCCAGTGGGTTTTTGTTTCGTTTTGGCTCATGTGGGAGTTTGTTTTATGTTAAGAAAGGTGTTTTGTTTTATTTTGGGCCATGTGGGATTTTGTTTCGTTTTGGCTCATGTGGGAGTTTGTTTTATGTTAAGAAAGGTGGTTTTGTTTTATTTTGGGCCATGTGGGATTTTGTTTCGTTTTGAGCTATGTTTTCCTCTTTTTTGAGACCTAGAATTTTATTTTATTTTGAGCCATGCATGATTTTTTTTTTTTTTTTTTTGTCGTGGAATTTTGTTTCATTTTGAACTATATGGGATCTTATTTTGTTTGGCTATTCATTAACTTTGCTCTCTCTCTATATATATATCTATCTGCCTACCTACCTATATATCTATCCATCCGCCTAAACACATGTATACATATCAATATATATACATGTATCGTCCAAATATCCATACCATAAACCTCTCGCCTTCCCGTCGCTCTCAAGGACTACTTCGGCGAGTCCCTGATCGACACCAACAGCTCTCGAAGCATGGCGTTCCTGCTGGCGAAGTCCCTGGACGACGCCACCAACAACAACGACTGGGCACCCCACGCTGACATCAACTACCTCCCCAGGTGGGTCGTCGGGGGGTTTTCAGGATGAGGTGAGGGGTAAGGGTGAGGTGAGGGTGAGGGTGGGGTGAGAGGTGAGGGGTAAGGGTGAGGTGAGAGGTGAGGGTGAGGTGAGAGGTGAGGGTGAGGTGAAGTGTGGGGTTGAAATGAAGTGAGAGCTTGATGTGAAGTGGTGAAGTGCGAGGGTGAAGTGGTGTGTGGGTGAGGTGAAGTGAGAGGATGAGGTGAAGTGAGAGAGTGAGGTGAAGTGTGGGGTTGAAGTGAAGTGCGAGGTTGCGTGAGAGACAAAGCTCAGAAATACCCACATTCGGATTCACATTTCTCCCTTCATTTTAGAACAAAAATGTTCCTTCTATACAAAAAGGGTAAATCCATTCTCCATTATAATCTACACGTTTTTCTTTTCTTTTCTTCCGTGTGTTTCGTCCCTTGAGTGCGTGAGAGGACAGGTAATACCTTCCCTTAATTGATCCACAGGTGCAAACTCCTGCCGTGGCTGTGGCAGCTGAAATTCGTGGCAGCCAAGAACGTGAGCGTTGTGGCGGACCGTATGTTGTATGCGTGTGGCGGCGAAGGCTACAAGGTACGTTTACACCTGGATATTTTCGCTTCTCTGTATCTATCATTCTATCGATCTATCTATCAATCTGTCTGTCTATCCATCGATCTATCTCTATCTATCTATTTCTGCCTGTCTGTCTGCCTCTCTCTCTCAATCTATCTATCTATCTATCTATCTATCTATCTATCTATCTATCTGTCTGTCTATCTATCTATCCATCTATCTATTTATCTATCTATCTGTCTATCTATCTATCCATCTATCTATCTATCTATCTATATATATGTAGTTTTTGTTTATTTTTTTTATTTTGTCTGGTTGCCTTTCTGTCTGTCTGTCTGCCTCTCTCTCTCTCTCTCTCTCTCTCTCTCTCTCTCTCTCTCTCTCTCTCTCTCTCTCTCTCTCTCCCTCTCTTCACACGCACACATCAATCTGTCTGCTACACAGCACAGCTAACAACAACCAATCTACCAGTAATGACCCTTCTGACCTCGCCCTAGACTGACCTCGGCTTGGAGCGCCTCATCCGGGACGGCAAGGCGGGCTGGGTCATGGCGCCGAGCAACGAGCTACTGAAGAATCTGGTGGGGATGTCAGCTCTTAAGGGCTTCAACGCCATCGACCTGTGGTGAGGAAGGGGGCGGGGCTTGCGAGGCAGGGGCTACGTGTATAATCTTGTTTTATTTTGTTTTAATGGTTTAATTCATTTAATTTAATGATTAATAATTAATTTAATTAATAATAATTAATTTAATGAGCAGCTAAGGAAATAACAAGGGCAAAAGAATGCTTACACTAAATTTCGTCAAGAAAATGGAAATTTGATATATACGTAAAATCATATATACAAATATCTGCCTCCTTCTATATCTAAATTTGGGTGCCTCGCCAGGGGGGAGAGCGCCAACGAGCGCGTGCTGCATCAGGAGGTCAAGAAAATGACGCTGGAGCAGAAGGAGCGCATCGGACGTCGCCTGCTGGAGGAGGCGTCCCAGGAGCGACAGGGCGCCTCGGCCAACCACCCGCACCAGGACACGGACTTCCTCAACCCCTTCAACACTGCGCAGCCGAAGGCCCTCACGCAGGTTAGGAAGAGAAGAGAAGGGAGGAAGGAAGGGAAGACAGAGGGAGGGGAGAGGGAGAGGGAGACACCTGGAGAGAGAGAGGGGGGGGGGGGCGGGAGACTGAGAGAGAGAGAGAGAGAGAGAGAGAGAGAGAGAGAGAGAGAGAGGGAGAGGGAGAGAGTGAGATGAAGAGAGGGAGGGGGAGTGAGAGAGAGAGAGAGAGGGAGGAAGAAGGAGAGGCAGAGAGAGAGAAAGAAAGAAAGAAAGAGAGAGAAGAAAACCAACAAACAGAAAAAAACACACAAACACACAGACAAACAGCCAAAAACAAACAGAAAAAAAACAGAGAAAGTAAACACCAGCCCCCCTTTGCCACAACAGCGCTAAATAAAGTGTCCCAATCCCCCCTCCCACCCCCCACAGGATCTGAAAACCCCCGACGGAGTGGTACACAGCGCCGCCCTTCGCCAAGACACCTGGACGCCCCTCGCCCTCGTCTCGCGCAAGGACGTCGGGAGCAAGATGAGCTCCTTCGTCTTCGCCCTCCCCAGGGGCACGGACCACACAGGATGCTTCCCCGGACAGTTCCTTGCGGTGAGTGACGTGCAGAAGGCGGTAATACGGGAACACGTCATACGGAAAACAACTATAATACTGTATGAAAATACGGAATACTTAGTACTAAATGGTAATAGCGAATGATAGTGAATAATGATATGTAATACTCTAATTAATGATACGTAGTACTAAATGCTTAATAATGGTTGTATGAAAATGATAATGCCATGATCAATAGTACTTACTACTTGATAATAGTATTCAATAATAATATGGAATGCGTAGTACTTGAATGATAGCTATCCTTACCATGTAAAATTGTGACCATTGATAAAGTTATTATTGAATATAATGCTAAGGGTTTGATGTTTGTAATAAATTTTGGGATGGTGATAATAACAATTACGGTCTTACCGGTAATGATGATGATGATGATGATGATGATGATGATGATGATGATGATGATGATATTGATGATGATGATGATGATGATGATGATGATGATGATGATGATGTGATGATGATGATAATAATAATAATGATAATAACAATGATAATGATAATGACACCAACGTCAACCTCCAGGTGCGAGTGACCGTCGACGGCAAGCACCACCTGCGCTACTTCTCGCCCGTGTCTCGCCCTCAAGACTTCGGCCGCGTCGAGCTCGTCCTCAGGTTCGAGTCCCAGGGCATCGTCTCGAACTTCTTCAAGGCGCTTCAGCCGGGTAAGGAGGCGATGAAATGCTTAGTTGTTTTGCTGAAGGTCGAGGTGTTTCGTTCGTAAGGAAAAATAGGGTTTCGTACTCTGAAAGAGGTTTGTGCTCCAGTATATTTGTGTTTATTGTTAGGGGAGATTTGGAAAGATTCCTTCGCAGAATTGTAAGTGAAAAATAACATAGGACGTCTCCATTTTATCCTAAAGTGTAGATAAATAAAAGAAAAATATATTGTCTACAAAGGAGATGGAATTCAGTTCATGTAGACTATTAACCACGTCCCCCTCGCAGGTGAGAAGGTGGACTTCCAGGGCCCGTGCGGCGGCCTGGAGTACGAGCCCAATCAGCTGGAGGTGCTGACGGTGCTGGCCTCGGGGGGCGGAGTCACCCCGGGGCTCCAGCTGCTCCGCTGCGTCGCCCAGGACCCCTCGGACAACACGAGGGTCATGCTCCTGTATTACGTGGACTCCATTGAGGATATCCTTCACCGCGAGGAGCTGGACGACCTCGCAGCCAAGGGGGGAGAGAAGATCAAGGTCGTTTACACCCTGGGGGAGACGCCGGAGGGATGGGACGGCGAGGAGGGTTTCATCGACTCGCAGATGATCGACAGACACGTCGCCAAGCCAAACGGGATCAAGCACAAGGCGAGGTTTCCGCTCTGGTTTATCATTAGCCTCGGTGATACAATGAATAGATAGATTGATATATAAATTGATAAATAAATAGATAAGTGAATTAATAGATGAATAGATAAACAGATTGACGAATAAAGAAAAAAATAGGCAGATAGATAGATTGATAGATGAACAGATAAATAAAGAGATAGATGTATAAATGAACAAGTAAATAAAGATACGTTCACCAGCAGACAAGCACTATCTTAAAGCTACACCGGTATTACTGCGAGTTAATTACTATAGATCATTAATAATGACTAACTTTAGGTAATAACCTACTGTCTCTTGGCCAAACAGATCGTTGTGTGCGGCGGTCCCACCATGTCTGTGTCCTGCGTGCACGCCCTCAAGACCCTGGGACACTCCTCCGAGAATATCTACATCTACGGCCAGTTCGGCGTAGAGCAAGTGAAAGCGGTCTACGGTCGATACGCCAAGCTCTCGTCCCACCGCTGCGACCAAGCCTAAGCCAGGGCGACGTTGTAGAGGCAGCAGTGATTTCACCGCGACGCAACAGTGCTTTAATTAGATTATGGTGGCCAGTTTTTTATATGATGTGCTGGTTGGAGATTTATTATCCATGACAAGTATGAATGCTAGATTTTTTTTTTTTTTCTCAGAATACAATCGTCTCTGAAACAGTGAGATGATAGCTTGTGAATCAAATGTATATATATATGTGTGTGTGTGTGTGTGTGTGTGTGTGTGTGTGTGTGTGTGTGTGTGTGTGTGTGTGTGTGTGTGTGTGTGTGTGTGTGTGTGTGTGTGTGAATGCCAACTAGATAATGAAAGCCCAACGTTTCATTTATTTCTCCTTTCCTTTCTCTGAGACAACCAGCAGCCACAGCATCCCTCCATTAACTAATCTTACAGCTAAGTAGACCCATAAAAAAGGGTTGAGTCACACATCTAGATAAGATAAGCAGATAAGTGGTAGATAGGCAGATAGGTCTATGTACCAGCTGGGTCGCCCGGTAAGCACCTGCTGGGCATCTGGAGACAACGCAAGGGTCTCACTCTTAAAGGGGATTGGCAAGTGGTACTGAATCCCAAAGTCTATGTAAGTACTTATATAGACCTTGCTGATACCCTTCCCTTCCGCTTTGCATCGTCTATACATTTAATATTCGATTGTCATCTACAGAAATTCCCATTTTGTACTCACCCCTATGTGGCCTCTCGGTCTTCCCAAATGTTTTTATTCGCTCCTCCAGTCGTGGATCCGATCCCTGGATTTTGTTTCGTTCACATACGTTTCGAAGGTTTTGCGGTGGTTCTTGATCCCCGACTTTCGAAGGTTTTTTCTTCTTCTTTTTCGAGGGGCATATGATTGTTTTTCCCTGAATAAGTGTTTTCCGTTTTTTATTGTTTATTGATAATAATGGTCTCCGTGAGCTAGGGATATCTCCGGCCTATATATCTCTTGGGCGCACGCGTACGTGTGAATGTATGTGTGTGTGTGTGTGTGTGTGTGTGTAACTACTACTACTTAAAATTCACAATATTTTCAAATAATGGGAATTTATTTGAACTTCCTCCTATCATACAAGTAGCACACCAAATGCCTACATATCAAATGATTATTGAAATTATCAGGAGCCAGTCGTCATGTGCATGTGTCTGTCTCTAAGTTGTGTATCATAACTAACAGTTATCATTCTAATATCCATGTAAAAAGAACATTATACGCGTAACATGTTAATTGGTTCATAATAAACGACACTTTATCAAATTCTTTTTCATATATCCTGACTAAAGAATATGAATAATCTGCTATTGTCTGTTTCTGAACAAAGTGAAAAACAAAACCATTCTATCTCTGACTGGCTTGGGTGAATATTGTCTTTATTTCCAAAATAAAACATCAAAGAGCAAACGATTCTTGCATAATAATGCATAAATAACAATAATGATAAAACACCTGATAATGTTAGATATTACATAATCGCACCCAGGACCTGGCTCGCTTAGTATCAACATACCTAAGGATATTCTCGGTTCTAATTTGCATAAGGATTTTGATTACAATTTCATTGTTTTGGTCATGTTCGCGTGACGGTGTATCTTATTTAAAGGGAACTATACTAGTGTTTGTCGAGAGATTAGAAAGGCAAAAAAAATTCTTTCATTTTTCTCATTTGTTGAACACTAATTGATCTGATATCTATTTCTCTTTTCTCATTGGGCCAGTCTAGTTGGCTACATTAAAACGCTTAACGGT
>NC_091561.1:13417876-13430376 GCF_042767895.1 Penaeus vannamei | reverse complement strand
TTCCTTGCTTCCTTCCTTGCTCTCTCTCTCTCCTGTTGGGTAACTCAATGATGGTAATAAGTAGCATATTACCATATACTGCTTTAATAATTTTAAAAATATCAACCATAATCACTGGCTAAGATGTATTATAAATCACTTGAGAATACTTCATACTGTTGTTTCAATGGAATGAGGGTCAAGTAAGAACAATAAAGGAGACAAGATTCTGCTAGTAGAGCACTTTCAATTAATTGATAAATGTATATCATAGTTCATAAAAAGACAATGCGAGTCTTCCATTGAAAATGAACTAGACTTGAAATAGGTTAAAAGCAAAATAAAGTATGATGCATTTCATAATGTATTAATTAATGTCAAGGCCACTGCAGCACATAGATAGTTCCACAAATGCTTAGTTATCAATAAGTTTGAGCCTTACCTATCCTACCAGTTTACTGTTTTCCTTGATTTTTGGCAATTTGTTTACTTTATAATGCTATTAGTATTTGAATATTATAATGCCAAAAATATTAATAATACCAATAGCATTAAAAGAAATAAAATCTTGATAATCTGAGGAATTGCAAAATCAGGTAAGGACACCTAGGCTCTCCTATTTAAATTCCTGGTGGCTAAGAGCATGTGAGCCATTTACGTGACAAAATTCACTAAAGCTGGGGCACTACATGCATCTGTAGTCAATGGATTAAGTGTCAGTTTAACTGTAAGTGTACAGATGCACATTTACGCAGAAACAAACCCAAAACAACTTTTGTTGTCACTTTAACTCACATTGTACTTTTAAATAATACTTCAACTTTTTTCTTCTAATTTGTCTAGTTGACATTTAGTGCTGAGCACAATCAATTTCATGACAAAAAATTCTTTTTAAGGATCTCTATAAATCATTTCCAAAATACACATATACATCTTTAGATAGAAGGCAGAATATCTAACTTTTTACCATGTAAAATACTTGATCAAGAAATGGTGAAATAAAACAGTATTTGACATGTAATTTACTGGAACAACTTTTACACCAATCTAGACCTAATATACTGTACATACATACACACCATCTTAATATTAACTTATGCACTGATTAAAACATTTACACTTGGACAAAACTTGGTAATTGGGAAGGACAAGCCAGACTGATGACCTCTCTCGAAAAAACACGTCTTTTAAACGTTCAGACACTAAGTTGAGTATTGGCTACATGGAATCACAAACATCCATTGGTGGGGGGTATAAGGGAAAAGAAGATAAGAACCTAAAATGGTGTCCTTCGTTTACTAACCAGATAATGGTGCGTGAAATTAAGCCACTTAAATTCTTAGTACTGATTAGTCTTTGATTCTATATACTAGAGACTCGAGAGAATCTTATAATGACATAAATCCTCACAATTTCACACATACATTACATCTATCTTTAAGGGAAGTGGAACCTAAAACCTACTCAACAAAACAATAGGTTTTACATACTTGGCAAAGGACTGGAATGTTCACTAATTGAAGACGCAGGCTTCAAAACCTACAGCATCAATAAATATCCTAAATGCTTAATTGTGCTTTATAAATAGTTCCAATCTTTTTGTTTTACTACAACCATATGCATATTTCTCTTTTTCTTACAGATTTAACCAGGCAAGATTTTATGACAGACTTTTTAAGCCATGATATGTGAATATAAACCCCTTAGTAGCCAAGACATTTCTTCACCTTGATTGTACATGGTGGCCAGAAATAAACGAACATAAAAACTATGACCTCTCTTTTTATTGCAATATGCAGCATGTCACTTCCCCTAAAATAACATAATCTGAATATCTACAAAAGACTTTGATAATATATCTGAAGATAAATATTATACATATTAACAACCTCGTAAAAAACAATTACAACTAAAATCACTTCCTAACTTGGATAATCCCATACATGATGACACGCAGAAATACTGAAGCATTTACTATATTAACAAATGTTCGAGTTTCCAATACCAATGTTTCTTTTCTGCTAGATGCATAATTCTAGCAATGCATTCTATGGTGTGTTCAAAAAGCATTAAGCTTTATTATCCTAAATGAAAAGGTTGGTTGGTCTCCTTTAATCACAACCTCTTTTTAAGATAATCCAATAGTTTTCTTACATAATCTTGTCTTTATTCAATGGCAAAATGGTCAAGAGACCATTTCCAAAACATGTAAAACTTCCCGCTTCCTTTATGCTTCCCTACCTTAAATGACGGACACCAACTGCACACTCCTTTAACATGTGGTTGACAAATTGATTAGTCAACCACTATTTCTGCACAAGGCCTCTCTTTGTGTGTGTGTGTGTCTGTCTGTCTTTGGCAATTTAGGAATTATCAAAGTTAATTAATATATTTTTTATTACCCAAGTTCTAGAATTACTGCTAATTTATAAACAATGCATTCATTACAGGAAGGTAAACATAATAAATATCTAATTACATAATCTATGTTTGCAGATCAACACTTCACCCGTAACCAATGCAGTTCTTGCCATACAACATTTCCTTACACTGCGTTTGCCAGCAAGTTACATGGTGCTAGCAAAAACTCAGTATAAGACTATTAGACTGTAAATTAAAATTTTGTACCTCATTACAGAACTTTTCTTTCTCCTAGCAGTATTCAAAAATGAACAGTAATTTCTTCAGGTAAGATATTCCAGCAATGGTTTCCCCTTCCCCAGTTGATAAAACAAAGATTATGCCAAATGATCAGCTAGCACCACTGTAACACAAACCCGCCACAATGTACGAAAGTCCTCTTTTCAAATCAATCTTGGTATTCCCATTCCAGGCAGGTCTAGGTAGGTGGGCATGCCAGGAGTATGACACTGCCTTTGTAAAATATCCTTGCGTTTAAGACGATGAAGTCTTGGTGTACAGGTAGATAGCCACAATAAGACCGTACAGACCCAGCACCTGGAAAAGGAAGGGAAGCATTATTGTAGATACATAATATTGTTAATATTTCTGATCTTCCCATCAACATTACAAAGAGAAATTAAAGTTCATAAACTTTGGATCAATCAAGTAAAATAATAGACATCATGGCTAAGGACAATTATATAAATCACATTAAAGAAAGTTTCTAGGCTAAATATACATTTAAGAAAATTATGAAAATTTGTAAATTGCATTAGATGTTGGTCCACTGCCTCCAATGGGCTTCACACTGCTATGTGAAAAAAGAAATTTCTATTGAATTACTCTAAGAGTCCTGTCCTAATTACCTCAAAAAGCCCTAAACCTTAATTTTACCGACTTTTTACAAATAGTTTTCAACAATTTTCCACACATTCAAAGTTATGGGTAAGGCTGATAGAAAATCTTGCACACCAATCTGTAATATCAAATCATAGTTCAAGCCATCTCCCATGACATTTTCCCCTTCCACAACTTACCTCAGCGAAAATAAGGATGAGGATCATGCCTACGAAAAGTCGTGGCTGTTGTGCAGTTCCCCTCACACCTGCATCACCGACAATGCCAATGGCGAACCCTGCAGCCAGGCCAGACAGGCCAACACTCAATCCAGCTCCAAGGTGGACAAATCCTCTGTAAAGGCATCTCACATTAGTGGAAACAGACAGCACGCATCAAAGAATTTTGACGGAGACACTTTTTGACATATTTGAATCTTTAATTACTCTATACCTCTGGACATCAACTGAAATTGAAATGCAAAGGCAATACTTTTAACTTCATACAAATAGATACTGATAAAATAATGGCCGACAAAAATATAAAATCAATCAAGCGCAGAAAGCAGAAGGCCACATGAATCTAATCTTTGAAATCCGAGAAGGGGTGAACCACCTCTAAGGTGTTATATAACATAGTTCACAATAACAGCACTTACTGGTACAAGGTGTAGCCTTTGCTGGCAGCATCAAGCTTTCCAGCAATGAGCACAGCCACCACAAGTCCGTAAATAGCAATGATACCAGCCATGACAACTGGGATGATGCACTTCATGATCAGCTCTGGTCGCATGACGGACATGGCCGCAATGCCCACGCCGGACTTTGCTGTGCCATATGCAGCTCCCAAGGCTGGAAAGAGAAGAAGTTACTTTTGAGACTTTATGGTTTCATCAAATGAACTGACAGATTGCTTCAATATATGTTTAATCTGACAGATAAGCAGGAAGACAATGGTAAATTTGTAAAACTGAATTATTAGTTTTTCACAAATGCTAAAGTCAAGGCATTAATCAATGACCACTTATTGTATACAATATCTAATGGTATGCATTTTCAAAAAGATGTCAGACCATTAGATGACTTTAGCATTCATATCTTCATTTCAATGCACTACAATCATGGGACAGAGTGCATTACTGTAAATATATTGATCCTTGTGTTATGGATGATGGTTTAACCCCTATGATCCAGGTGAAGCAACCATCTTACCATGAAAAATTTTCGCCCAAGGGGCAGGTCATATGAAAATGCCTCAATGGAAAAATTTGGCCAATAGCTGGGGTGATGGGAATTTGCTATCTTGAGCATTTTAGCTCTTGGTTGGGGTGAAGGGAATGACTTGTAATGAGGGAACAAAGCTCTTGGAGTGTGCTTAGACTCAATGAGCATATCAGAAAAGAAGTGTGGAATAACCATCTGTGAGCCATGACTGGAAGAGCACTGGCTCCAGGGAAGACTTTTTCTATGCTCAGAAACCAATTCGTGCCTAACGTGACCAGTGGTGCAAGTTGTATAACAGAAAATCGAGGATTTCTAAAAATCGCAAAGGCAAGGCAAAGAGTCTTAACACTGCACATGAGGATTTGTGCGCCTGATCTAATAAGAACTATTCTTCTATAAAAGTGGCCACTCAACTAAGCCTAACGAATAGCTTTTGACCTACGTATGGCCAGTGAAGCACTTGGATCAAAGGGGTTAAATTGGCAATACCTTTAACAGAGGCACTGTCAGACAATTGGTCTGAAACCCTCTTTGGATGTTGATACCTTCATCTACAATATAAAAAGGTTGCTGCTCATTACACTATTATGTAAATACTTTGGTTTAAGTTCAGTCTCATAAGGTTGTCACTTGTTAGACAGTCTAAATTCAATGTAAAGAAAGAAAAATAAAAAAAGGAAAAAAGAAAAAGTGGATCATAAAAAGACTGAAAATGCCAAATGGTATGATGATCCTAAAGAAAAGGAATTAACAATCATGCATCATGAATAATTGGCAAAAGTTAAGCCCACCATCACTTATCTAAATCAGACTTGGAGGATCTATACCCATAGCACCATATACTTGATATACCTTTGCCCCCACCCCCTACATTCCCAACCCTCCTGTCTATGGTTAAAAGTTCCTACATAGCTAGTTACACAAATATAGGCTGTTTGTACCAAAAAAAGAAGCACAATACTTTCTTTGACAAGGGTTTGAATCCAATAAAGAGTAGCTTCACAGCAAATGAGATGTAAATGGCATGTTTTGATTACACTGGCATTAAAATATTATGTTTTAATCAAAATACATCAACTTGATATCGTGTACTGCAAAGCTGTTTATTCTCATCGACACCTTTCATTTGTTAAATGTGAATTAGAGACAATAGCTTGTAAACCTTTATTATTCAAAATCCCTTCCCCATCCACAAACCCTGAATTCTGAGGATGGTCCCTGAGCTCCTTAAAACCTTAGTTTCATTTTGGTGCAGTCCTATAATCCGTCAAATCTCAGGGAAGGAAAACCCTGTAATTCACCCCAGACTCTGGAGAACCCCGATTCACATTCACTTTCCAGAAAAAATCATGAAGTGGTGTAAAGCAATCAAAAATACTGTATGGAAGTTTTCTAAATTACCAAAAATGTGTAAACAAGAGTATTAGGTGTCAGCTGATTAGAAAAAAGATGACTTGGTGAATCAGGAAACTCCAAAGTCTGAGTGAGTTGCCAGTTTTTTCTTTCCTGTGACTGCATGCACTAAAGGTGTAAGACCCACCACTTATGTTATCATTTACTAAATATCAACCAAATATTTTTCAAGTAAATAAAACAAGAGAAAACAATAAGAGTTTCATTTAATATATGATCCAGTACAGGGGATCCTCATCATTCTTTACCTATATACAATAAATAATGGCACCCTATATCCTATGGTAATACACTATAAAAGGATGTAATTCAGACTGGAACTGTTAATAATATTATTAGAGAAAAGTTCACACATCATACGAATGCAAATGTCACATACTGAAAAATGGGGTAATCATTACACGCAACACACTAGTATGGTGGGGGTGGCTGTTGGCATCTGATAGAGGTGACAGGAAGGAGTGCTTGACTGTGCACAAGTAGATGGAGAGGATCATCACCTTTCTCATCAGCCATCTCCTCTTTATTTTCAACCAGGCTTCTAGTGAAGGAATCTGGAGTGGCTGAGATGGACGGGTGAGGATCATCATGCCTTCCATATGTCATCATTCACAAAAAGATAGAAGGGTAGTCTTCTTCTTTCTGGCTTTTGCTTTAAAAATCTTTTGGAGTCCTAATTGAGTACAAACACTGGGATGAAGTTGCTAGCTATTATAAGTGATACTGTATTTCCAATTTCTTCAGGCTGAACAAACAACTTCCCAGAGTGACTTCCATGAGTGACATATGCATGCAACTATCAGGTAGATGCATTATGTCTCACTGAGGTGGAACGGGTTTATTCTTTCATATTTTACCATGAAGATCTGTAATGAGTTTCTTGAATGTGGTTAAAACAGCTAAAAGCATTAGGGGGTAGGGGGCTGAAAAATCAAAAGCCCAACTGTTTCCTTACTGCCGGATATCAGCAGTGCATTTGCTATTCTTTTACATTTTTAGTATTTGCAAATTATGTTTGTGTCAAATGTGTTGATGCTTATGTCTGGGTGAGTGAGTCAGCATTATACAGGGGCTAAATAAACAATGATCCTTGATAGTGTCTGAGAGTGCAATGGTGAGGTGGCATCATTCTGTTTTGGTGGCAGGAAAATAAATCATGTATTGTTTTTGTTAGCAGCAGGCATGAACTTTTTGGTACATGTATAAATATTCTGCAATTCATGTCCTTATTTTTTCAAAGTTCAAATTTACCTATCTTTTTTTAGGTTTCTCATTAGCTCCTTAAATGTTTGCAGACATGTGTGAACAAACATTCAGAACCTGAATGACAAAAGAGTGAAACCTGATTAATGATGTATCACAAAACCTCAGTCATGAAAGAAAGCATCTTGTGATAAAACACTTGTAATTCAAACACACATGAATGTGCACAGGAAAAACAAAAACTAAGCTATTTGTACTTTAGATAAAGATAAATATGGCACAACTAAGAATTAACAAGAATACCCAGCTTATTGATTACCAATATTGGAAAACATGATGCAAGTGATATATATTACTTGGCTCTCAGGAACTGGGGTGACTTAAATTCCTTTGTTACATTTCCTAGATTGGACGATTTGCATGTGTTTAGGCAACAATATCTATGGAATATTTAAGCAACAACAATATAGGAGTCAATAAATTTCAAATCTAATAGACTGCCAAAAGTTAAACGATTGATCAATTTAAATATTTGTTTATCATTTCTTCAGTAAATATCAGTTATCGTATATGCTGTTCCAACACTTTACAAAGACTCTCCATATAGCAATGTGCTATCTTCTTTAAACTTTAATATCAACACTGTAGAAATACTGGTGATATATCTATTCTATAATGTAAAAGATTGTATTATAAATAATTTACGCTTACTCTCTAAATGCATTTACCATGACAATCTGGCTTGCTCCCTTCCAGTCAGGATAGTTGAACCAACTTTGAGCACTCTGTACTCTCCAAGAAAGCAAATCCATAATAACAAACACCCAGCCAGACATATCACACAAATTAAGAAAGAAAGAAAGAAAGAAAAAGAAAAAGAAAAAGAAAAAGAAAAAGAAAAGAAAGAAAAAAAGAAGAAAAAAAATCAGCATATTTTCTTTTGAGTCATCTATCACTTATTTTAGGTCAAGTCAAATATTAATTGTAAACCATTTATGACACACTTTCAATTAAAATACTGCATAAAGTGGTGATATTCTATCTATAAAATATTTCATAATTGAAGTCTAATTTCATGTAGCCTACATTACTCCTAAGACAGTTTTTTTTCTCTCTCGTAAATTATTGAATAATAATGATAGTCAAAATGAATTCATCTAAATATCTCCCAAACCTTGTGATATCTTTATCATATTTGTTTTAACTGGGTCCTGATAAAACCTTATCACTTATTTGGATGTTTGCATTAAAATAAAAGCACTCGAGTGGAAATTAAAGCAGTCAAGTTATTTCCTATTCTCTTGATTAGACATGCAAGTCTTTAAACTATTTAAGCTAAGAGCTCCAGGTGCCTTACTGAACCATGTGCCAAAATTTAGAAGTGCAAGGGGAAAATACATCTTGTGCTCTATGTACTTTGCTGTATCGAAAAAAAAAAAAAAAAAAAAAAAAAGAAAGAAAGAAAGAAAGAAAGAGCCTTTAGGCCTACTTTTGAGGGGTTGTTTCTCTTAATGATCACTAAGTGCCAAACAAGCTGGCAACTTTTTAGCGTGCACAACTTTGAGCAGACTTGACCTCACATCATGTAATGGGATGTCATCTCAATATGAGGGATAGCATGATAATCCCAGTACGATGGATAACATGAGATGTCAGAGCTGTGGGTAGGTTAATGCATACTCATATCAGAGACTAAGTCTCCAACTCCGTGCCATAAAACTTAGTCCACAAAATAAATTGCAGTGACTCTGCGTTTCTTTTGGTCATTGCTCGTGGAAAGAGTTAATGATGGGTACCCCGGCAAATATTGTCTTCACCTCAGTATGCATACCAAGAGTACAGAGTGGACTTGGGTTGCGAGTAGTGCTTTCTGCTTCCTTTTTCCTTGATTCATGTCTACAGATTATTTCTGACAATTGCAAATTTTAGTTCTCTACAAGAATATCATCTTTAATTTGCTCTTGATAAATTTGTCCACACTTACCACTAGATAAAATGAAAAAATCTATGAACTATGGATTACATGCTGTAGCTCTGAGCTTCCAAGTGTTGGAAAAGCAAAGTTCTATTACAAATATTTGGTAATATAGAACTTAGGTTAATCTTTATGGTATGGATACACTAACGTTGGGCAAAATGAAGATGACATTCTTTTAGAGAACTTGTAGTTGGTACAAGACCATCTACAGACATGAACAGCAATGCCACAAATAAAGGAAAAAGATTGCAAAAAGTGCTGCTCACACCCTACATCCACTCAGCACTACCTAGTTTCATCACGGGATGGAGACAATGTTTCCCTGGGAGGTGTTAGGGGGCAGAGACCCCACCCCATCAACCCTTCTCTTGGGTATTCAGGCATGCCCAGTCATGGCAACTTAGATTATTGAATATATTGTGACATAGTTGAAGACAGTCTCTGGTAAGTGCTCCCGTACTGTAAAGAATTACCAGCACTTGGAACGATTCTTCTGCAAAGATGAAAAGCTATTTTGCCATGATATATAAGGTGGAAGTACATTTGACTCTGTCAGAGAGTGAAGCATGGGGGGCCATAATATCACTAGACTTTGTTGTGTGAGCATAGGTACATAGACAATATATATCTGAATAATGACCACACTAAGACAGGGAAAATCTATGCATACTCTGATAAAGAGAAAAAAAAACTACACATACTGATAAAAAAAAATAATTTGAGCAAATAAAGAATAATCTCAGAAATAATGAAAACAGATCCCAACAAATGCTGCCTGGGGACTAAGTCTATGATGATTGGGTAGGGTCTGGCTAGGAAATTCAGTGATTGGGCAAGACCAAACTCCCAGTTAGGAAGGCTTATAGTTCACTGGACAATATTTGTGGATTCCCATGAGTGCCCCTCTAGGATTATGGGTAAAGTAATAGGGACAGACTTAGAGAAGTGCAGTCACTTTCTCAATTGCCACAGACATTGGCAAGTGATAATGACCTTTCCTTTATTTTTAATTCTTTCATTTCTAAAGGTGGTGTTTTATGAAGCAATTCATAACAACACATACATACTTCCCTGAGACTACTTCCCCCAATCCGTGTCATTATTACTTCAACAATTCAAGTTGCCATAACTGGGCGTGCACTGCCTGAAGGGTGGAGGTGATGGGGGGCTTTGATCCCAACACCCCCGGCAAATGTTATCTTCACCTCGGTATGCATGAAATGACTAAAGCTGAAACTCAGGAGCACTGAGTGGACTTGGGGCTATGAGTGTTGATTTCTTTCCTTTCATTTGTGGAATTACTTTTTGGATCTGCATATTATTCCTTGTACCGACACCTGCAATTTTTTTGTTCTCTCAAAGAATAAAATTATAAAGATTAATGCAGTCCATCTCTGAAATACTTCTGCGAGGACAAAAAGAAAGAAAATAAATAACCAATAGGAACACATTCTCCGTTCTTTCCTAGCATTGTAGGCTAATGCTACTGTTCCTTAAATTTTCATCATCTGCATCTTATCATTGCTAAAGCATATACTGTATCCAATTCAGTTTGTGGAAGTTTGTAGAAAATTCACGAACCTTGAAATACTGGATTGGAAGATGATCAGTAACCTATTTAAAAGTTCTGCAAAACCCATTTCAATATCAATAAAAGCCAAAATCACAAAAGATAAATCAACTCAAAATCATCAATAATTCCAGATACCACATACCAGATGGCTGAACATACAATCATCAATCAACATCAATGGCAAACACGGAGGTCAAGTACGAGACCATCGAGTTTCCACTGTCTCTGGCGAGCTTCAGGTGGAAGCCAAATAAAAAGATGCAACAGCAAAGAGCAAAATGAGCAAGAACATAAAAGCACAAGCCACAGGGTAACAACAACAACAAAAGCATATATTGCATAGTGATACAATCAAATATATTATTGTATATACAGATATTGTGAAATTCATAGATTCAAAAGGTATCTAACAATATTGGGGCAATAGTGTGGAAACAGAAACAAATACAGATATGGGGAAATACAGTGCATGTAGTATTCGCAAAAATCAATTCTTGGATGGAAGGCGATCTTCACGTATGGCAAAAAATGAGAAAAAGTCTTGATATTAAGTTGCAGCCAATAGAGTAGACCGCCATGGTTATTTACATCCTTTTCCTTAACAAAATAATCAAAGGAGGCTAACAATAAAGAGTTGAGAGACAAATACATGGTCCTGATGGATCGAGAGACCAACCCCAACCCATACGGAACACCCACCATATCATCCTCCATTTTCACCATTACCCTACATCTCCTAGGCTTCTAACAGCATCCCCGTAGGCCTAAATTCACCCTAGTCCTCCGCCTGCATCTTAAGAACCTTCTTCGTTAATTACTTCGGCCCAGAACCTATCGAACAGAACCCGTCATCCTGACTTTGCCCCAAGATCCCCCTGTCACAGCCAACACCTCAGGCTCGACGTCCCTCGTATTTCACTTACCGCTGAACACCATAGCCGCCGTAGCACCCATGGCGCCGAAGAAAGGAGAGTACACAGGTGCATCTGCCATTTCGTCCTTTGTTCAAAGTCTCGCGAGGAGGAGAGGAGGCGATAAAAGGTCCGGGAGATGGAGCGTGTGTCTCAGCCCGACGGAGGCAAGATGGCAGACTCGGGTTGACGTTCAGGCCCGGCCTCCTTCACGCTTTCTGTCGCGACACGTGATTGGCCGAGGGCACTTTCGCTCTCTCGCTCCGGCCAATCGGCGCTCGCGATACAAGACTATTGACGCACCACATGATCGATAAAGAGGCTCGTGGACTAGTCCGCTCGGGGGAGATAGCCCTTGGACTGGACTCGTGATGGGCTGAAACGAGTCAAATAAGCTAGCAGACTACACACAATTCCAACTTGAATGTAATTTTGACAAGAAGGTCAAGGGTCGGGATGAATGGGTTATTTTTAATTTATTATTATCTTCCCAATGAATTTGTTTCCGATACTATGTCTTTATATGGAATTCAGAGATAGAATGACCAGCTTTGTATTATACTGTTAATGGACATGGGGGATAGAGCAAACAAGGAGTACATCATCGATAACAGTAATATTGTACAGTTTAAAGTGTTTCAACCTCGTTCAATAAATACAATTAACATTGTGACAATATTTGAGCCAATTGTCTCGCCATTCCATAGAAAAGGCTAGCGGGGAATGGAGACTCAGTCTTGCGTAAACAAACGTGCAAACACTATAAACATCTTGAAGGATTTATATATATCTGGCGAGAACAGTATACTTACATGTTGTACAATACGATATAAAGAATGCAACTCTATTCTTAATTTTTTCATCAATATGGTAACTCTCCTCCCAACCATATGGATATCAAGAATGCATCACATATTTCTACACCGTTACAACCACCACTGTTAATATCATCAAAAACTAATAAGCATTTACAAATAATT
>NC_091561.1:13372876-13375376 GCF_042767895.1 Penaeus vannamei | reverse complement strand
TAATATCTCAACACTTCAACATGTATAATCTCCTCGTCACTTTCTTGTGCAACTTTTTCTTTTCACACAAAGCCAAGAAAGTGATGGGATCTTCCCTGGAGGCCAAGAGAGACCGAGAGATTTGCTCCCATGTAATTTAAGTCCATTTGAAAATAATACAAAAAATCCATGCATCATATAAATAAAGGAGTTTATGCCTTCGCATACTTTATCAACCATGATTTTAGTACTTTTATATTTATTTCATATTGCCATCAAAAATGTATATGAGCAGCACAGATAAATATTGAAACAACTATACACACACACCAGAGGTCACGGGAAATCTCTCTGGAATCACTGACGGAAGGCTGGAAATACCTCACCACAACGGAGACTTTATTCATTTATTCATTTTAAATGCCAAATGTTATAAATAGTTTTCGAGTCATTGATTTCGGATTTTTTCCTGAAATTATTTGATGAGATAGCAAATGAGTTATCTACTAACCCGTTCATTTTGAGCGCATAGCAATCTGACCCCTGGCAACATGCATTTGCCATTTCGGGCAGCTTTGCCATTGTGCTGAGATGGTAAGGTAGATTCAACCTTGTCATATTGCGGTAATATTGCAGATTTCCCTGACCTCACGATATATAGGATGGAATCGCTTAACATATGATCTTTTGGTTGTGTCCAAATATAACCGCTACAACTTTCTCTTCGGCGAGATCACAGTTATCTCACTCAGTATATAGAAGATTTATTTCTTTTACGTGGGTTCTCTTTTCTTCTTTCAACAGAAGCGAAATTGACTCTCTTTTTTAAGTACATGTACAATTTAAAGTCCGCGCCGAATCCCAATTACAATGCGTTTTGAAATTATTATTTACGATGATTGGAAGGCGCGAAGACGATCGTTCGTGTAAGAAGCGACGTCATGAATCCGCATGCGAGAGGCTGCGTTCTTGATACACGTTTGACGCAGCTTGGAAATCGACGAAAAATGGCTGGCGTTACGCTGTCTGTTCGAGTATGTCTTTCTGATTCTCCACACTTTGTCCCAGGAAAAAAAACTGCAGGTGATTATTATTTATGTTCTCAAATATTAATAATGATTTAAGTGAAAAAACAAATAAAACGAATAATATAACGTAACCTCTACTTTGGGTATATTGATCTACGTTCATTTTCCGGTTGAATTTGCACCAGGCGGAACCCACAACAGGAAATTTTGAATCCGTTATAGACGTGCCTCTGAAAACATGTGCGTACTTTATATTTTCTCAAATGCTTGAATTACATACTTATTCCTTGTTATGGATATAATGATGCTTCACTACATACATATATATAGTTAACTTATATATATATTTTACTTTTCTTCTGCAGCATCATATAGTTCTAGTATCTTTGGGTATTGCTAATTAAGAAAATTATCTCTGGAAAAAAGTTCGAGAAAAAAACTTTGAATAATAATGATACTAATGGTAACAATAATAACATCAATAATAACAATAAAATCAGCAGTAATGATAACGATAATAAAAAAAAAATGCTAAAGATAAAGATGATAATGAATGTTAGGAACGGCAATTATGATAATACTAATGATTAATAACAATAAAAATACTAATAATGATAACAATGATAATAATAACGATACTACTAATAATGATAATAATACTATTGATAACAACAACGATAATAATGAAAAACAATCTTAAACAATAATAGCAGGACATTATAAAGAATAAAAAACTCAACTTCCTTTCAACTTGTGAGTCACCTACAGCACATTTTGCCACCACGTACCTCATACTTATCTATTTATCTATTTTTGAGATATCACCAAGAGACATTTTTTTCTGTTCGCTCAAAAGCACCAGATAAGTCTCTTTCGAAACATGACACTATCACCTAACACGCAAATGTACAATAGAAAAAAAATGTTTATAAATACTTATAACAATAACAATTAAAATAAGAGAGGGAGAACGGAGTGACTTATGATCTATTGTTGAAGGACTTTTTTTTTTTCCTTGATGGTTGGCGGCCTCTTGTGGTATTCAAAAGGCAGGTAAAAGGGTTTTGAAAATCCTTTAATATCTCTCGTTTAACGGCACTTGCTCGATCGGTCACGTGTAATTTTTGCTTTGACTTTTCCATCTTTTTTTTCTTTTGATTATTTTCTATGTTTTTTTTTCTTTTCTGAGAATTTATATTTTTTGGTGTTGTTTTGATGTTGTGATAAGATTAATGCTCATTTTTCCCCCGAATTGATTATAAGGTTGTGATAAAGTAGTTTTTTTTCCTTAATAAAATCTCGATTATCTTTTTGTTGTAACATGTCTATTTTACTTTGACACAATTCTGTTATTTTTCTACTTAACATTTTGTATTATTACTTTTTTTCATTATTTCTCGTTTATCTTTTGACCATGTACTTACGTCGCACAATGATACGATTATTCCAAAGAAAATAATCCTTATTGCTTTACCTTTCTCTCCATTTATTAA
>NC_091561.1:13365376-13367876 GCF_042767895.1 Penaeus vannamei | reverse complement strand
ATATATATATATATATATATATAAGTAATCCGTTTGTCCTCCTTCACACTCGTCCCCTGCATCCCCTGCCCCTGTCTCCCGACCCGTCCTCTGCTCTGCCCCTTGGCCAGCCTGCGTCCCAGCCCAATTACCTTCGACCTTCTCCTGTTGCTGCCACTCCTGCTGCCCTCGGGAGGTCCACGCCCAGGTGAAGCGCATGAGCCTGCCCACGTGGCCTGCCAGGTTGATGACCATCCTCTGGAACATGGCGAGGGGGTTCTTGGAGGGGGTGTCCTGCGAGGCCGTCCTGGAGGGCTTCAGCGCCGCCGTGGTCGCCTGCAGGTGGCAGCCCACCACGCAGGCCTCCTGCTCGTTCATCACGTTGTAGGCCGTCACGCAGGCTGGGGAGAGGGAGGGAAGGGGGTTTTGTAAGATGATTATCTCTTGTATCTTCATGGATTTCCTAAGCTAAATATCTTTATTGCTTATTGTGCATTTATCGCTGTGTATTTACACTATTCTTTGAGTATAATCGCATCTATTGAATAGTATATGAAATACTATATCATATTTTGAATAATATTATATCAGTCTTTGCCATATCAGATCTGCCAACGTATCCCAAGCAATCGGCTGCTCTCCTTGGCGCTCCTTCACGAGCGGTCACCACTCACCGTGCCTGCAGGAGTGCTTGGCTTGTTCGAGGCGCTCCTCCTCCACTTTGCCGTCGCGGTGTTTGTGTTCCTTGACGATCAGTTTCTTGACGTCGTGCTTGGCCTCGAGTTTGGCCTTGTGTTCGACCTCGGTTTTGGCTTCCTGGTGCATGAGGCACTTCATCCACATGGCGAAGCCGTCTCCGCCGCTACGGCTCTTGGCCTTTGGAGTCTCGCTGGAGGATGAGGATGAGGATGAGGATGAAGAGGAGGAGGAGGAGGAAGAGGATAATGATGACGACGAGGGAGATGGAGAGGAGGAGGGGGAGGAGGGGGTCTTCTTGGTGGAGGAGGCTGCCGTAGCATCAGGGTTGGCCTCGGGAGGGGCGAGGGTGGTGGTCGTGGTGGCCTGGTGGGCGGCGCGGGCGGGGTGGTCTTGAACCGGATGGTCTGCGGGCTGCGTGGTCGTCTGGCGGTTCTTGAGATGCAGGTGCAGCACGCGGGATGCAAGGGCGACCTTGCTGGTCCCGCTGGCCTTGTGGGCCTCCTCCGCCTCCTCTCGCTCCACCACCGCGTCCTTCTTCTCGGCCGCCTTCTCCTCCTTCTTCTTCTCCACCATCTTTTTCGTCAGCTCCTTCTTCTTCTCCATCGCTGCCTCCTTCACCCCTTCACTTCCCACGATCCCATTCTTCTCCACCTTCTCTTTCTTCTCCGGCTTCTCCTTCTTCTCCACTCTGACCTCCAGGTCGTGGGGCGCCGTGTGGGGGGTGAGGGGGAGCCTTCGAGGGGTGATGAGGGAGCTCAGGTGCATGACAGGGGAGCGTTGGAGCGTCGAGATGAGGGAGAGCGTGAAGAGGTCACACCCACGCTCGCACACGCTGGCCAGGGCGGACTGGGCGAAGGGAGGCAAACATTAGAGTATAGATTAATGGGCGAATTATAAGGCAAAATGAAAATGAAGTCTCAATCAGTATGGTAAATCATGACGTTAGAGAAGGTGAAGGTGTAAAAGGATGAGAATAAAATAAAAAAAAGTATATATTTCCACTGAAAACAGTAGCCGACTGTCTTATTTTATTTCATTTATTTATTATTCATTTATTTATTTTTACAACTAAAAGGATTCCAAAGTGTATTATATATCACATTAACACTTATATCACCAGCAGCATGAGCAGCCTCACCTGTGCTAAGTCATTCTTAACGAAGTTGGCGTCACACTGGACCTTGCATGGCTGCCAATTTGCCGACGCCGAGCCAACCAGCAACACCACGCCCACCAGGCTCCACGCCCACACCGCCCGCGCCGACATCATGAGCGCGCTGCTCCTGGAGGTAACCGGAGGAAAGTTTAGAACAGGAATAACTATGTAGCACAAATGTACATTTTTCAGTTATACACATACACACGCACACACACACATACACGCATGCAAACACACACACACACACACACACATATGCACACACACATACAACACCCATCCCCTACACACGTATACACCCAGATTAACAAAAATGTTTCAACAGCCTTGCCTCATAAGGAGACATACTGAAATGTGGGTGTCGGTCCGTAGAGTTTCACACGAAATTATTGCACCCGAGTCGTTTACGTGAGGAGTACATTACAGCAAAATTAATTTCTTCCGCCCATCTTTTCAGAAATGCAGTTGATGTGTTAATGTCACATGATATCTGTATCACCCAAGTATATTTCCAATGATATATCATATTTAAGTGAAGTGTATTGTGAATAAAAATGCATATAAGAGATGGAGACCATAAATTCACAAAATCCCAAAATAGAAAGAAGGAACGTAAATTAAACGACGAAAGAGAAGACGGAGAAAGATGAGATAGACAGATAT
>NC_091561.1:13342876-13350376 GCF_042767895.1 Penaeus vannamei | reverse complement strand
CATACATCTTTTTTGTTTCCACCTAGAATTTTTCTTCTTATTTACCTTTACATTTTCTTTTTTCATTTACCTTTACATTTTTTTTTCTCGTTTCCACGTACATTTTTTTCTCTCTCTTAAACTGTAATACTAAGTGGTTGAGACATTGTGTGCCGGGCTTAATGAATCTTTTCAGCGCGCATTTCCAACATGGCTTCCTCATTCTTATTTTACATATTACTGTGACGTGCAACATGAACGCTTGGAAGAAAAAAATAATATTGAAACAAAAGTGAATTGTAAATCATTCACTGAATAGAGAGAGAAAGAAAATAGAATTCTCAGGAACACACACAAAAAAGTAAAGTCTAATGTCCTGTGGACTACCCTAACATATTACGTTTCCACTGCATAATTAATAATATATGGTGTCGAAGATAGCTTAACATTTAGTACTAAGTAGTCCTATATATACATACTGAGAGAGAGAGAGAGAGAGAGAGAGAGAGAGAGAGAGAGAGAGAGAGAGAGAGAGAGAGAGAGAGAGAGAGAGAGAGAGAGTATCTCGTATTACTATACTTACTAAAAGAGAGAGAGAGTGAAGGAGTTACTAATAAGGCGAACCGTATTCGTACGCCTGTTGTTGGTACCGGATGTTTGTACCGGCAGCCTGTTCGAAATATTCAACCACGCTGTCCGGCACGACTTCGCCTTCGAGGTCGCCAGGGGTCAGAAGACAGAACTGACCGAGGAGCGACCTATCCTAAATCACTCTCACCACTTCACTCCCTACCCTAAGGATCAGAACCAACGCCCTAGCTCGCCCCGACCATCCCGACGAACCCGTGGAAACTGATCGACAAGATACCTGCCTTGCTACCGTCTAACACCGTTAAGAACACCTTTTATAAACTGAAGAAACAACGAAGATTGTGTGTTTCTCTGACCCTGTCATTCAGTATAGTGGGACTCTTTATAACTGAAGGAGAGACCATTATATATATATATATATATATATATATATATATATATATATATATATATATATATATATATATATATATATATATATATATACTTTATACATGGAGAAGAGAGAGAGAGAGAGAGAGAGAGAGAGAGAGAGAGAGAGAGACAGAGAGAGAGAGAGAGAGAGAAAGAGAGAGAGAGAGAGAGAGAGAGAGAGAGAGAGAGAGAGAGAGAGAGAGAGAGAGAGAGAGAGAGAGAGAGAGAGAGAGAGGGAGAGAGAGAGGGGTATATATATGAATTTATATGTAATATGTGTATGTGTGTCAGAGTATCTCGTATTACTGTAAAAAACTATCAATCGAAAATATTTAAACGATAAAACTAGATCGATAATACTGACTTTCGCAATATAAATTTCGCAATACTAATTTCCTTTCGCATTGTCAAACTTTTACATCACGACCTCTCATTAGCAGTAATTGCCACGGTAAGTTTTGAGGTCAAAGGGCGTAAAGCCGTCTGTGAGGAATAATTATACATGACATCAGCTTCGGAAACCTATTCACGTGTATTTGAATATGATTGATTGATGCGCAGTTATCCTCTTATGCAATGCACCTTTTGAGTAGAATGTAGAGTGTGTAGAATATAATGTGCAGGGCAGGTAAAATGCGGAGTAAAATGTGTATAACGCGTAGAATGAGTGGTAAAATGTACAGCAAGTATAAATTGCAGAGTAAAATATACAGAACGTGTAAAATACAGAGTAAAATGTGTAGAACGTGTAAAATGCGGAGTAGAATGTGCAGAACGTGTAAATTGCAGAAAAAATGTATAGAATGCGTAAAATATTCAGAACGTGTACAATACGTACAATGAAATATGCAGGATGTGTGGAGAATGTACAGTAGAATACAGTGATTTTGCAAATTGGGAAGATCATATTTACGAAGTTTATGTGAACGGCTGTGGAAACTGGACCCCAAGAACTTCATTCAGAGGGACGGGTCGTAGCCAACGAGAAGGTCGCATTTGAAGATCGTACCTAATTATTTTTATTTATTATTATTATTATTATTATTTAGATAGAGATGCTTAGGAGTAAGAGAGCCAAACAGAAGGGGAGGAGGAAGAATAAGAAGTGAAAAGAGGAAAAAAAGATGAAGCTAAAGGCAATGATGATAATGATGATGAAGGAGAAAAAGAAGACGGAAATGAATCTTGGAAAAACAAAACGAAATGTAGATTTTCATCACCAAAGGACGGTCAGAAATCACCAACTCTCGACAACGATCGAACCCAAATAATTCATCGGCGAGTCTGGACCGGGAGCCGCCCACCGCCGAGACCCGGATGCTACTCACTCCGCCCACGTCCCAGGCTCACGTCCGGGTCAGCGTGGGCGTGGAGGGGGAAATAAGGTCGTGCGTGGGAGAAAACAAGTTCAGAACATGATTATACTTCTGAAAAGAAAACGGGAGAGGTATACGAGTGCATTTCAACCGAATGACCCGTTTTGCTTGCCTGCCTACGCGTGACCTCGCTTGACCTTTGGGAGAGTGGGTTCGTTTTCTGCTCAGGAGTCTCGGCTGGGGATCTCCGACTTCTCAAGGAGCTGGAGAAGACGACGCCGCGCGTGATGCTGCATGCCAAATGTGCAATTCGAAGAGCGGCTTAACTGCACATGCAGATCCGTGCATGTTTCACACAGACACAGATGCACATGTAAACACACGTACGCACACACACACACAAACACGCACGCACACACACACACACACACGCGCGGGCACGCTATCCATCACAACAAATAACACAAATTCACATTCACTCAGACATGCACATACAATAAACGCACACATACACATAATAATTGCAAACACGTACACCAACTGGAAAAACAACTGCACAAGGGTACACAAATTGTTCATTGACAGAATATCAACATTTCTACCTGTTAGAATTGTTATCGAATGTGGATAGATAAATGACGTCATCTCTTTCGTCCGCCCCCTTATGTGACGTCATCAGACCAACGAAAGAAAAAGTGTGACGCTGCCATTGCTATCATCAGTAGCTTTGTCAATGAGGTATGCGGTGGATATACCTCTGAGTATGCGCAGGAGATACACACGACTCGAAATAAGATTAAAAACAAGTGACGGGGAAAAAGGTCATCTGTTGACGTTGAGGTTTATAATTAATTCTCCTCCTCAAAGAAGAATGAGAAAAAAAGGATTAGTCAAACTCGCGATTAAATATCAAGTCAGTTGCAGCAAAGAAAAAAAAGAAAGAAAAGAAAAAAAATAGTACTGATATTGTGACATGGATAAACAAGCAGACAGAAGGAGGAGGGAAGTTTTAACGAAGTGCAATGTACGCACAATTTGTATATATATATATATATATATATATATATATATATATATATATATATATATATATATATATATAAAGCTATATATTTCTTTTTCTCTAATTTCATAAAGATCGGGCGAATTCCGAAATTGGGGTTTATGTGAATTTCACTAATTTTAATTCATTGGCATTACGATCATCAAACTTGATTTAAAGAAGTAAAAAAAAAGAATGTCTGAGATTATTATCATCTAAACTTATCCGATTTAATGCACACTAATTCACATGGATTAACCGGCAGGAATATGATGTCCTTTTGCTGTGAAATTTTGAGGTACAGTATGTATATTTTTGCATAATTATAATTTCACGAGCGGGGCTGGATTTTTTAGATCGAGGAATTAGTTTACGTAGATAATCCACGCGTTCTAAATTTTGTTCCTCGAGACCCGCGCCGAGGATTACAATCAACCAGAGATAAATTGCTTATTTCTAGATCATCATGTCGTCAGCAAAATCCTCTCTCTTCCCCTTCTCTCTCTCTCTCTCTTCTCCTTCTCTCTCTTCCCCTTCTTTCTCTCTTTCTCTCTCTCTCTCTCTCTCTCTCTCTCTCTCTCTCTCTCTCTCTCTCTCTCTCTCTCTCTCTCTCTCTCTCTCTCTCTCTCTCTCTCTCTCTCTCGAAGGTGGAGTCGGGAAAGATTACTAAAAGGTACTTTCGGATATCTATCACGACCTTAACCCACAGAGCGAGTTATACTTGTTCACTATACATTTAATTACACATCTCTCCACGTCTGTAATTTTTAGAGAGCAATTACATTTGATATAGAATAGACATTATGAATTCACGACGGTGGTTTATACGGCAAGTTAACCAAGGTGTTACTGAACCCAGGAGACGGCCGTGAAAATAACGTAAGAAAACGAAAGACGTGATATAAATAAAACATACACTAAGGGGAAGGAGAAAGAAGAAGAATTAGAAGAAGAAGAAGAAGAAGGAGAAGAAGAAGCAGAAGCAGAAGAAGAAGAATTTGAAATAGAAGAAGAAGATGCTGAAAAAGTTGAAGAAGAAGAAGAAGAAGGAGAATAAGAAGCATAATAATAATAATAACAAGCAGAAGAAGAAGAAGAAGAAGAAGCTGAAAAAGTTGAAGAAGAAGAAGAAGAAACAGGCGGAATAAATGGGAATAAAACTTAAATTCCAGTACTTTTCTCCGTCCTTTATTCCCCCGGTACTCTGATTCCCTCCCCTCGCTTGAAACTTCCACTAATTACTATGAAGAATTTCGAGATAATTGTTATCAGCACTTCCGGACTCTCCTAGCAAAACTTCTTCTAATTTGCTGTCAAGACCTTCGCTAATTGTTATAGTCGAGGTCTAGTAAGATACCGAAGTAGGTTGGTATTGCACGATCGATCTCTGCAACACTTGTCCATGGTGTGAAAAAACATTAAGAGGTGGGACAGTCGAGGTTCTTTCTATCATATATCTCAATATTTCACTCCTCACCTTCTCTCTCTCTCTCTCTCTCTCTCTCTCTCTCACACACACACACACACACACACACACACACACACACACACACACACACACACACATATATATATATATATATATATATATATATATATATATATATATATATATATATATATACATACATACACACACACATGCACATATATACATGTGTGTGTGTGAGTGTATACACACACACACACTGCTCACTTGTCTCTCTCTCAGCCTTAACTTTCTCTTGAGTTTTAAAAGATTTGTTTGTCTCTCCGTCTGTCTGCCTGCCTATGTGTCAGTGTCCGTCTCTTTGTCCACTTCCATCTCTGTCTCTGTCCATTCCTATCTCTTTTTCTCAGTCTATCTATCTGTTTGTTTTGCAGTCTGTATATCTGTTCCTCCTTCTTTCATTTTCCTCTTTCCTTTCTTTCTCTCTTCCCTTTCCTCCCCCACATTGTTTCTTATTTTTTTCTTCTCTTCCTCTCTTCCTCCTTCTCGCCCCCCTTCCAATCCCCTCTTCCTTGAGTCCCCGAACGCAGGCTTGTTATCTTCGTCTCCCTCTTTTCCTTTATCCTTTTCTTCCTCTTCTCCGTTGTTCCATTCTTCCTCTTTTCCTTTGTTCTCTTCTTCCTCTTGATCTCGTTCTTTTCTTCTTCTTTTTTCTTCATCCTTTTCCTCTTTCCTTTGTTCTCTTCTTCCTTCTTTTCTTCATTCTCTTCTTATTTTTTCTTCATTCTCCTCTTCCTCATATTTTCATTCTCTTCTTTATTTTTTCATTTTCCTCCAATTTTTCTTCGTTCTCTTCCTCTTTTTCTTCACTCTCTTCATTTTAATTTTTCTTCATTCTCTTCATAATATTCTTCATCGTCCTCTTCGTCCTCCTCCTCCTCCTCCTCCTCTTCTTCTTCATCACCATCCTCTTCTCCCTCTTATTTTTCTTCTCCTCTTCCTCCTCCTTATTCCTTTACCTCACTCATCATCATCCTCTTCTCCTTCTTATTTTTCTTCTCCTCTTCCTTCTCCTTATTCCTTTACCTCACTCATCATCAACCTTCTTTTCCTTCTTATTTTTCTTCTCCTCCTCCTTATTCTTTTACCTCTTCTTCCTCTTCTTCACGAGTCCCAGTCCCTCAGTGCTTCCGGCTGAAGTTATTTTTCCTCGTTCTTCTGACGGATGTCGGGGCGGTGTTGTGTGTACGTGCGTGTGTGTATATACGTGTGTATTTATGCGCGCATGTGTGTGTAAGTCTGTATGTCTTTATGTGTGAATGTGTGCGTGTGTAATTCTGTATGTCTTTATGTGTGCATGTGTGCGTGTGTGTGTAATTCTGTATGTCTTTATGTGTGAATGTGTGCGTGTGTAATTCTGTATGTCTTTATGTGTGAATGTGTGCATGTGTGTGTAAGTCTGTATGTCTTTATGTGTGAATGTGTGCGTGTGTAATTCTGTATGTCTTTATGTGTGAATGTGTGCGTGTGTGTGTAATTCTGTATGTCTTTATGTGTGAATGTGTGCGTGTGTAATTCTGTATGTCTTTATGTGTGAATGTGTGCATGTGTGTGTAAGTCTGTATGTCTTTATGTGTGAATGTGTGCATGTGTGTGTAATTCTGTATGTCTTTATGTGTGAATGTGTGCGTGTGTGTGTAATTCTGTATGTCTTTATGTGTGAATGTGTGCGTGTGTGTGTAATTCTGTATGTCTTTATGTGTGAATGTGTGCGTGTGTAATTCTGTATGTCTTTATGTGTGAATGTGTGCATGTGTGTGTAATTCTGTATGTCTTTATGTGTGAATGTGTGCGTGTGTGTGTAATTCTGTATGTCTTTATGTGTGAATGTGTGCAAGTGTGTGTAATTCTGTATGTCTTTATGTGTGAATGTGTGCATGTGTGTGTAATTCTGTATGTCTTTATGTGTGAATGTGTGCATGTGTGTGTAATTCTGTATGTCTTTATGTGTGAATGTGTGCGTGTGTGTGTAATTCTGTATGTCTTTATGTGTGAATGTGTGCATGTGTGTGTAATTCTGTATGTCTTTATGTGTGAATGTGTGCAAGTGTGTGTAATTCTGTATGTCTTTATGTGTGAATGTGTGCGTGTGTGTGTAATTCTGTATGTCTTTATGTGTGAATGTGTGCATGTGTGTGTAATTCTGTATGTCTTTATGTGTGAATGTGTGCATGTGTGTGTAATTCTGTATGTCTTTATGTGTGAATGTGTGCATGTGTGTGTAATTCTGTATGTCTTTATGTGTGAATGTGTGCGTGTGTAATTCTGTATGTCTTTATGTGTGAATGTGTGCGTGTGTAATTCTGTATGTCTTTATGTGTGAATGTGTGCATGTGTGTGTAATTCTGTATGTCTTTATGTGTGAATGTGTGCTTGTGTAAGTCTGTATGTCTTTATGTGTGAATGTGTGCGTGTGTAATTCTGTATGTCTTTATGTGTGAATGTGTGCGTGTGTGTGTAATTCTGTATGTCTTTATGTGTGAATGTGTGCGTGTGTGTGTAATTCTGTATGTCTTTATGTGTGAATGTGTGCGTGTGTGTGTAATTCTGTATGTCTTTATGTGTGAATGTGTGCGTGTGTGTGTAATTCTGTATGTCTTTATGTGTGAATGTGTGCATGTGTGTGTAATTCTGTATGTCTTTATGTGTGAATGTGTGCATGTGTGTGT
>NC_091561.1:13309350-13316850 GCF_042767895.1 Penaeus vannamei | reverse complement strand
ATGATAATGAAATAATGATATTAATGCTTACAATAATGATTATGATAAAATTATCATTAATGCTGATGATATGAATAATGATGATAATATTAAAAAGAATGATCAAGTAGTGATAAGGTAATAATTATAAAGATAGCAACAATAACAAAGGTAATAATAATAATAATAATAATAATAATAATAATAATAATAATAATAATAATAATAATAATGATAATAATAATAATAATAATAACAGCCGCAAAAGTGACAATGATAATGGTAATGATAAAAAGAATAACAATAATAACAATAATCATGATAATAATGATAATAATGATAACGATAATGATTATTATCATAGTAATAATGATAATAATGATGATAATAAGGATAAAAATAACAATGATAATAATCATGATAACCATTATTGTTACCATTATCATTATCACCAACAACATGATAATAATAATCATCATTACAATAGTAATAACAATAAGAATAATAACGATAATGGTTATAATGACAATAGTTATAATGATGATGATAACAATAATAACAGTGATACAAATAATGATAATAACAGTAATAATAATGATAATAATAATAATAATAATAATAATAATAATAATAATAATAATAATAATAATAATAATAATAATAATAATAATAATAATAACAATGATGATAAAAATAATATAATAATCATAATGATAATAATGATAATGATAATGATAATAAAATAATAACGATAATAATAATAACGTATAATGATGGTAATGATAATAATGACAAAAGTAATAACAATAACGGTAGTATCAATAATAATTATCATTATCGTTATCACTGATGATAACAATAATGAAAAAGTCGATAATGATGATAACAACGAACATAATAACAGTGACGACGACGCACCTGGAACGCCGTGTTGAGCTCCGTGTGGACGAGGTGGAAACCGTGTGATTGCAGAGTCTCCAGGATCCGCTCCACACGCTGTCCACCTCGCACTCTCTTCGCTGCTGATTCGTGCTTCAGGTCGTCGAGGTGGACCTGAAATTGGGAAGGATGGGTTGAGGGTCACTGGGGAAGTGGTTTGGGTAGTTTTGTTGCTGTGTTTTTTTTTTTTTTTTTTTTTTTTTGGGGGGGGGTTGTTCGTTTTTCGTTTTTTCTTTTTCTCGTTCTCTTTCTTTCTTTTTTTTTTCTTTCTCGTTCGTTCTCTTTTTTTTCTTTCTCTCTCTCTCGTTCCATTTCTTTCTTTCTCTCTCGTTCTCTTTCTCTCTCTCTCTCTCTCTCTCTCTCTCTCTCTCTCTCTCTCTCTCTCTCTCTCTCTCTCTCTCTCCTTTGTTTAACTTTATATTTTGTTCTTTCCCGATTCTCTCTATTTGTCTTTCTTTCTTCTTATTTTTTGTTTGTTTGTCTTCTCTATCTCTCTTGCCTTCCCTTCCCCCTCCTCCTCCTCGTCCTCCTCTCTCCTTCTCCTTCTCCTCTTCTTTCTTTGCTCTTCCTCTCTCACTCTCCTCCCTCCTCTTCCTTTCCCTCCGTCATCTCTGTCTTGCTGGTAATTTCTGCGCCAACGTATGTGCAGTAGGAATCGTGCGCCATTATGTAACGATAAAACGCCAGCCACATTGTCCCTTCTCCTGCCTCCTCCTCCTTCATCCTCCCTCCTCTTTCATCCTCCCTCCTCTTTCATCCTCCCTCCTCCTCCTTCTCCTTCCTCCATCGTCCTCTCGCCACCCTCCTCCTCCTCCAACCTACCTCCTCTTCTATCCTCCCTCCTCTCTCCTCCTTCATCCTCCCTCCTCATTCTTCCTCACACCTCCTCTTTCATCCCTCCTCCTTCCTCCTCCATCGTCCCTCCTCCTTCCTCCTCCATCATCATCTCTCTCATTTCCCTTTTTTCATGTCATTCTCTTTTCTAATCCGTTCTGCTCTCTCGTCCTTATTTCTCTTCTTTACCCCCCCCTCTCCTCCCCTTTACCTCCTACGCAATCTGCATGACATCCTGCAGAATCCTTCCACCTTTTCCTCTTCCTCCTCTTTTCCCTTTTTTCTAACATTCAACGCAGCCTGTCTAACATCCTACAAAATCCTTCCTTCTTTTCATCTTCTCTCTCCCTCCCTCTCCTTCCCTCCCCCATTCCCCCTCTCCTCCCCCTTACCCCCAACGCAATCTGCTTGACATCCTGCAAAATCCTCCTTTTCCTCCTCCTCCTTCCCCCTTCCTCCCTCCCCTCCCCCCCTCTCCCCCCCTCTCCTCCCCCTTTCATCCCTCTCCTCCCCCTCTTCCTTACTCTCCTCCTCCCCCCCCTCCTCCTTCCTCCCTCTCCTCCCCCTCTTCCTTACTCACCTCCTCCTCCTTCCTCTCTCCTCCTCCTTCTTTCCTCTCCTCCTCCTTCCCCCTCTCCTCCCCCTCCCTCCTCTCCTCCTCCTTCCTCTCTCCTCCCCCTTTTCCCTCTTCCCGCTTCCCCTCTCTCCCCCCCTCCCCTCCTCCTCCCTCCCTCCCTCCCCCCCCCCTTACCTCCAACGCAATCTGCTTGACATCCTGCAAAATCCCTCCTCTTTTCCCCTTTTCCTCCTCCTTCCTCTCTCCTTCTCCTTCTTTCCTATCCTCCTCCTCCCCCCTCTCCTCCCTCCCTCCCCCCCCTTTCCTCCAACCCAATCTGCTTGCCATCCTGCAAAATCCCTCCTCCTTTCCCCTCTTCCTCCCCCTCCCTCTCTCCTTCTCCTTCTTTCCTCTCCTCCTCCTCCTTCCTCTCCTCCCCCCTCTCCTCCTCCCTCCCCCCCCCCCTTACCTCCAACGCAATCTGCTTGACATCCTGCAGAATCCCTCCTCCTTTCCCCTTTTCCTCCTCCTACCTCTCTCCTTCTCCTTCTTTCCTCTCCTCCTCCTCCTTCCTCTCCTCCCCCCTCTCCTCCTCCCTCCCTCCCCCCCCTTACCTCCAACGCAATCTGCTTGACATCCTGCAAAATCCCTCCTCCTTTCCCCTTTTCCTCCTCCTATCTCTCTCCTTCTCCTTCTTTCCTATCCTCCTCCTTCTCTCTCTCTCTCCTCCCCCCTCTCCTCCTCCCCCCCCCCCTTACCTCCAACTCAATCTGCTTGACATCCTGCAGAATCCCTCCTCCTTTCCCCTTTTCCTCCTCCTACCTCTCTCCTTCTCCTTCTTTCCTCTCCTCCTCCTCCTTCCTCTCCTCCCCCCTCTCCTCCTCCCTCCCCCCCCCCCCCTTACCTCCAACGCAATCTGCTTGACATCCTGCACAGAATCCCTCCTCCTTTCCCCTTTTCCTCCTCCTTCCTCTCTCCTTCTCCTTCTTTCCTATCCTCCTCCTCCCCCCTCTCCTCCCTCCCTCCCCCCCCTAACCTCCAACGCACTCTGCTTTGCCTCCTGCAGAATCCCTCCTCCTTTCCCCTTTTCCTCCTCCTTCCTCTCTCCTTCTCCTTCTTTCCTCTCCTCCTCCTCCTTCCTCTCCTCCCCCCTCTCCTCCTCCCTCCCTCCCCCCCCCCTTACCTCCAACGCAATCTGCTTGACATCCTGCAAAATCCCTCCTCCTTTCCCCTTTTCCTCCTCCTACCTCTCTCCTTCTCCTTCTTTCCTCTCCTCCTCCTCCTTCCTCTCCTCCCCCCTCTCCTCCTCCCTCCTCCCCCCTTACCTCCAACGCAATCTGCTTGACATCCTGCAGAATCCCTCCTCCTTTCCCCTTTTCCTCCTCCTACCTCTCTCCTTCTCCTTCTTTCCTCTCCTCCTCCTCCTTCCTCTCTCCCCCTCTCCTCCTCCCTCCCCCCCCCTTACCTCCAACGCAATCTGCTTGACATCCTGCAAAATCCCTCCTCCTTTCCCCTTTTCCTCCTCCTACCTCTCCTCCTTCTCCTTCTTTCCTCTCCTCCTCCTCCTTCCTCTCCTCCCCCCTCTCCTCCTCCCTCCCCCCCCTTACCTCCAACGCAATCTACTTGACATCCTGCAAAATCCCTCCTCTTTTTCCTCCTCTTCACCTCCCCTTCCTCTCTCCTTCTCCTTCTTTCCTATCCTCCTCCTCCTTCCTCTCCTCCTTCCTCTCCTCCTCCCTCCCTCCCCCCCCCCCCCCCTTACCTCCAACGCAATCTACTTGACATCCCACAAAATCCTTCCTCCTTTTCCTCCTCCTCCTTTCCCCCTTTCCTCCTTCCTCTCCTCCCCCCTCTCCTCCCCCCCTCTCCTCCCTCCCTCCCCCCCCTTACCTCCAACGCAATCTGCTTGACATCCTGCAGAATCCTCGACTTCTCGGGGGAGCGGAAGAGGCTCTCGAAGAAGTCCCACTCGGCGAATTCGATGTCCAACTTGAGGACGTCGATGGCCCTCTCGCTGTGGCCCAGGAAGTCCCTCACGGTCTCCAGGGTGCGGAAAAAGGACTTCTTTTCGTCCCTCCGGTTGGGGTGCGTGGCGTTGTGCATCTGGATGTCCGCCTGGGTGAAGAAGAGGGGGGAGGGGAGAGGGAGGGGAGGATGAATGACACGGATAAACGGGTAAAAGGGTTGGGAGATGGAGGATGGAAAAGGATGACGGGGGTGGGGATGATGTGGTGGGTGTGATGATGGGGATGGAACGGTGGGTAGGATTGTGTTGGTGGGGATAGGGTGGTTATGATGGCGATGATTCGGTGGCTATTTTGGTGACGGTGATGATGTTCTGGCTATGATGGTGATGAATGTATTGGTTATGATGGTGATGGTGATGAAACGATAGCTATGATTATGTTGGTGATGACATGGTGGCTATGATGGTGATGGTATGGTGGCTATGATGGTAAGGGTGATGAAACGATGGCTATGATTATGTTGGTGGTGATATGGTGGTTATGTTGGTAGTGATATGATAGTTATGATGGTGATGATATGGTGGTTGTGATGGTGATGTTAATGATGTATGAGAGTGATAATGATACCGTAGATATGGGGATAATAACTATAATAAGAATAATAACTAAAATGATGCTGCTAACGACAACAACAGTAATAAAAATTAAGCACGTCAATGATAATAACAAATAATCGTAATAATAGGAATGGTAATAAAAATCACAATACCAGGAGCACATCTCCCCCTCATTCCGTCGCCTCATACTCACATCAACGTTATCAGGACCGAGACCCAGGGCGAGGAAGTGAAGGTTCTCGATCAGCATGCCGTTATCCCAGGTCTTGGAGGTCATGTCAAACGCGAAGACGGAGCAGTTGAGGTGAACCATCGCCGTGTCCCAGCTGACCTCACCTCCGACGCCGAAGGAGTAGATGAGGCAGTCGCCGGGGTGGGGGCTGGAGGGGTGGGAGGGGTGGTGAGGGAGGGGTGGTGAGGGGAGGGAGGAGGGTGGGAGGTGAGGGGAGGGGGAAGGAAGAGGGAGGGAGGGAGGGAAGGGGAAGGAAGGAAGGGGAGGGGGGTGAAAGAGGGTGGGAGGTGGTGAAGGGGGTTCATGGTGGAGAGAGGCAAGGAGGGAGGGAGGGAGAGTGGATGGGAGGTGAAGGAGGTAAAGTGAGGGGTAGGAGGTGGTGAAAAAGGGTTCATGGATGAGGGAGGAAGGGAGAGGGACAGAGACAGGGATGTTGTGGATAGGGTTCATGGATGGCAAGAAAAGGGAGGGGGAAGGGAAGGAAGAGGAAAGATGGCGGCGGATGATAGAGGGAAAGAAGGAAGGAAGGAGAGAGGGTGGGAAGGAAGGAGAAACGGAGGGAGGAAGAGAGAGAGAGAGGATGATGGCGAAAAAAGGATTCATGGATGACAAAGTACATGAAGTAGGCAAGAAGGGACGGAGAAAGAAAAAAAATTGAGTTATAAAAAGAAAATCCAAATAAAAAAGTATAGTCACATAGAATTCAAACAAGCAAAAAATCAAGCAAACAAACAAACAACACACAAGGGGTGCAAACTCACCTTACGTCCGGATCGAAACAGATGTATTTGTTTCCGTCGACGTGGCAAGTCTGACAGTCCTTGCAGCTGTAGAATCCCCCGAGGTCCGTCATCTTCCTGCAGGTGCTCGACGACTCCTCCAGCAGCTGCACCAGGCGTTTGGGCGTCCACGCGGGGGAGTCCACGTCGTCCTGCGGGAGGAGGTAGGAATGGTGAAGGGTAGGAGAGGGAGAGGAAGGGAGGAAGGGAGATAGGGAAAGAGGAAGGGAGAAGGAGGGAGAGAGAGGGAAGGTGGGAGGAAGGGAGGGAGAGAGAGAGAGAGAGAGAGAGAGAGAGAGAGAGAGAGAGAGAGAGAGAGAGAAGAGAGAGAGAGGAGAGAGAGAGAGAGAGAGAGAGAGAGAGAGAGAGAGAGAGAGAGAGAGAGAGAGAGAGAATGGGTAAGATAGAGATGGATAGATAGGTAGATAGAGAGAGAGAGGTGATAAGAAAGTGGCTTTACTTCCAGCACTGCATCCTGTACATATTGTATAGCGTACTAATGCCCTATGCGTAGCCTGTTCTGTGTAATTTATTGTCTCCGAGACAGTCCATTGTAGACTTTACAGGGCCTGTCTATATCTGATGTTTAAGGAATGTTCCTCGATGTTTTGAACAATTTCTTGCATCACTAGTAGTAGCATACCTTTAACTCATAATAGAGTTTATTCGAGGAGAAAGAGAGAGAGAGAGAGAGAGAGAGAGAGAGAGAGAGAGTGAGAGCGAGAAATTGTTTTGAAAGAGAGAGTGGGAGTGAGAGAGAGAGAGAGAGAGAGTAAGAGAGAGGGAGAGAGAGAGAGAGAGAGAGAGAGAGAGAGAGAGAGAGAGAGAGAGAGAGAGAGAGAGAGAGAGAGAGAGAGAGAGAGAAAGAGAGAGAAAAAGATGATGGTGGAGAAGGGAGAGGCAGAGGAGACTGCTGACCATTTCAATCGCATATTTAACACGAACTGATAAATACATTCAGCTCCTCCTGATCTGTCTAATTTTCAATTAGAAAAAAAAAGCATATCATATAGAATAGGACTAATAAGTTACTTAAAAAAACATATAACATAGACACAAAACCACAATTACAAATAACCACTAGGAATAGGAATATATTAAAGCCTGAACTACTTATAGAATCTTGGTTTGGAATTTTGCTCACCTGAATTTTGGCGTAAGTAACGTTGCGGCCGGGCAGAGGGCGGTACCTTTTCTTATCCATCCAGTCATACCAAGGATCATCTACATAGTTTACAGAATCCCGCTCTACCACATCGAGCAAAGCGCCAATGATTGTCCATATTGCAAGGGCGGCAAGGAATAAGATTTTGGTACCCAGGGAGCGCGGGCTGATGCGGCAGGTGCGCATCTTGGTCGTCACTTGTTTTCCAGGCGTTCGGCTACGTTAGCGTGACGTCACGAACGGCATTTCTGGTAGTTACATTCGCTTTTGTTTCATGGCATACTCCGTTCCACTATTTCCAAATGGAGTCGCTGATTTATGAATAGAAGGGATATCACATTGAGAACTTTACATTATTATAATCATTAATGTTAACTTACCATTTATTCATTTGTTTGTTTACTTATCTATTCATATTTTTACTGGAAGATA
>NC_091561.1:13301850-13304350 GCF_042767895.1 Penaeus vannamei | reverse complement strand
GCTTAGTTATTCCTGTTTTTATATATTTACTTATTTGATTATTTATTTATCTGTCTATATATATGTATATATTTACATATTTTTCATTCATTTATCGACTCATTAATGTGCTTCGTTAGAATATAAGGTTATTAGTTGGGGTCAAAGATCATCACTGAAGCTGTCACTAGCCTTCACACAATTGGTAGCTGTTGTTGTTCCACGTGTTGCTGTTGTAATTGCTAGTGTAGTTGCCGTTACTACAGATGGGACAATTGATGTTAGTTTTATTAAAAATGCCATTTATCATTTCATTGTACTGTACATACATATACACACACACCCAACACACACACACACACACACACACACACACACACACACACACACACACACACACACACACACACACACACACACAAGTTATGTTTATAAAACCTCGAAAACCATAGTAAATACCACTCGTTTTGGGTGGAAAATAAAATAATGGAAAATAAAATAATGGAAAATAAAATAATGGAAAATAAAATAATCCATATCAAAAGGTGTGCTATATAATAGATTGTTTTCCGTTTAAATGAGACTAAGAAAAACGAAGAGAAAGAAAAATACAATAAAGGAGAAAAAATAATAAAAATAATAAAAAGAATAAAAAGAACAAGAGAAGGGAAAAAAGAAAAAGAATAAGAGGAAAAGGACAAAGATAAAGAAAAAACAATAAGAGGAAAAAGACAAAGATAAAGAAGAAAAAGGGAATAACAGGAAAAAAAAACAAAGATAAAGAAGAAAAACGAAAAAGAAGACAACGACGAAGAGGAAGAAAACAAAACGATAATAAAATAAACACAATGATTAATGAAACGGCTTAGTCATCACACATTACGCACACGGCTTCATCGACCGTTATCACTTACCAGATCAAAGGTCATCTACCAGGATATTAACAGAAGAGACTTTAGGCATTTATCATTTTATTTTTATGTATAAACATAAATATAAAACTATATAAGAGGGTAAAAGAGCTCACACAGTGAACATCTGCATTGCTCAAGTAATTGTACAAGATTACGCAACACATTGCCACCTCTCATGGGGGACAGGAGTCTGAGGTTTCAAGTAGTAGTCCTATCATGTATTTCATCCTGATGCAGATATATTCTCATATCAATATATCAATATAAATATACATATATGTGTATATATGTATATATACACATACATATATAAATAACTATATATATATATATATATATATATATATATATATATATATATATATATATATATATATGCATACCCTTTGATACTGTATCTATGACAATTCTTACTGTTCATTGCAAACACGTACGTGCAGAATATAGCAAGACGCGGATCTCCTTCGTCCCTAGGAAAGCCAGACGGGTCAGCACTAGGGAGAAGAGTAGGGAGCAAGAGTGTGCTGTAGTTCCTAGTACAGAATCCTTATCAAAAGGCAGGACAAGAAATATACAAGTTACCTATGGACCTAACCAAATAACTCTTCTTTGTTTTTTTTTTCTGTTTATAAATCATTCCGGATATTCTTGGAATTATTTCAGATCTTGAGAAAGTAAATTCTTCGGAAAGAAATTTCGAGAATTCCTTCCTCGAAAATGAAAGTCTGCAAGAGAGATTTGAGCTAACAGTGAATCCTCACCTTTAGCTATTTTTTTCGTCTTATCAGTGCAGTCAAGAAACATACCCTGTAACTTAGTTTAAGATGAATTTGTAGTTTACCTAGAGTTACAAAAGCAAACTGTATTTAAAGCCAAAATGATATCAACAATTCTAATGCTCCTATAGACTTAAAACACAAAATAAACAAAACGACAAACACACGAAAGAAATCTTACTCAAACTGTGTCCCATAGGATACAATAATATATACATACATATACATACGCCTTAAAATAGTATAAGGGACATCACAGAATTTCCATAAGATTAAGCAGTACGCCAGCTATTATAAGAATAGCACTGATGACGAGCTGTTTCCTGGATATTATCCTTACCAAGCATAGATATCTGAATGCAGAGTCCAGTATTTTAATATTCTTTCTTAACACTCTTATTTACATACTATATCTCTACAATATTTCAATAGGCTGTTTTTATACTATATTTTTACGTTCGTATTTATCTTTACATAGCATAGGTTATGTTAAAATTACTTTAAGCTCGTCGTTAAACTGCCTTGGTTCACTCCATGCTTCTATTATCTATGAAACGTGGAAATTGATCTTCTAAAAACGGATTTTAATTTTTGAGTTGACATAATGTCGAATCATTAAAAAAACAGGGGATACGAGCTCTCGGTGATAATAATAAAAGAGCTTGATATCTACATTTCTTAATTTGCTCGTTTTTCTTATAATTTTCCTTTCTCAAAATGTTCTCTTAAAATCACTGGGTATTCTATGGAAAATAATGAAATGTATCAATTACGTAGGAGGAATATGAATGAAAAAGACAATTCTGATCAATTCGTCAAACATGAATAAAT
>NC_091561.1:13281850-13286850 GCF_042767895.1 Penaeus vannamei | reverse complement strand
TAAAAGAGCTAGAATGTGGCCGCATTCTTTTGAAATATTTTTTTTTCCACGAGACGAGCAGAAAAGGACATGGGTATTGGTGTTATAGAGATGTAAACTGTATCGTGTTAAAGAGGAGTATAAGTGTGTTATAAAAAAACCCTCAGAAATAAAGGATCAACTTAAAATAGTTATCTCTAACATGCATCTTCAAAAATCAAAACAAAGCCATCTACAGAAGTAAATCGCCACTCATTGTATATAATCTAATTTCAACTGAAATTACATGATCATTTAATATGCAGGCTGCTTTGCTGGCTCTCTATGAACTTACAGTTTCTATATCTACAGTCAATGTCATTTATCAGTGATATCATTTGACAAGAATGCATCTGTTCTTTGTCAAAGAAAATAGAAAAAGTAACATGGAAATACGATATCATAAAACCAATGTCATTAATACTCATTGTTTGGTCGGATAACAGGTTTCTTTGTGGGACACCAACTGATACACGCCCATACATATGAGAGAAAGAAATACTGCTTCTGTCATTGTAAGATGATGATGATGAGGAGGATGTGGTGGATGATGATGAAGAGGAGGAGGAGGAGGAAGAAGAAAAAGAAGAAGGAGAAGGAGGAGGAGAATGGGGGAGAAGAGGAGGAAGAGGAAGAGGAAGAAGAAGAGGAGGAAGAGGACGAGAAGGAGGAGAAAATGGAGGTCTAGGAAAATGAAGAGGAGGAGCAAGAGGAACGAGAGCACATAGAGGAGAGTGGGAAGATGAGGATAAAGAGGAGGAGGAGGAGGAGGAGGAGGAGGTAATTGATGGGAAAACAGAGAAAGAGGAGGAGGAGGAAACAGAAGAAGAGGTGGAGAAGGAGAAGAAAATGGAGGAGTGGCGGCAGTAAGATGCAGAAAAAGAGACATGGCATTTCCACTCTTATTATGACAAGAAAAGTATTTCCCTTCCTATATATTTCTCGCATTCACTTAGAAGACAATAAGTTAATAAACCCCTTTTAAAAATGTCTCATAAACTGAATTCTAAATGAATAGTAATGACATTGCGTTTGATGCTTGTACCTGAATGTAAAGAAAGCAGACTGCGAAAATACAGTTACGGTATTTTGCAAAAAGAAAACTAAAATTACAAGATCTTACGAAAAAAAAGGAAAAAAGTTTGTACATCATGCGTTTAGGATGTTATTCTTGCTTTGTGCGTGCGTGCGTGCGGGTGTGTGTGCGTGTGCGTGTGTCTGTGCGTGTGTGTCTGCGTGTGTGTGTGTGTGTGTGTGTGTCTGCGTAGGTCTGTGTGTCTGTGCTTGTTCGTGTGTGTGTACATGTGTGGTGTGTGTGTGTAGGTGTGTATGTGTGTACACGTGTGTATCTTGTAGCATGCTTTTATTCTTTTAATTTTGCCAAATGTTACCATGCAAGGTGCAGGCCTTGAATTAGTTCAAGATATGGATCACGCTGTTCAAACGCCTGTCATTATCCTTATCAGTTATCTTACATTTCTCATGCAACTGGAAAAATAACAATATTCCTGTTATATAATACAGGACAAGGAAAAGATGTGAGTTGAGGCAAAAACATTACGCAAACACCGATTCCCTATCAGCTGCATGACCAATGGAGAATCGAAAACCTATTCAATGCAATACTTCACTGAAAGAAAAACCTATAACCGATCTAAGATTTTTTTTGTGGTGGGCCTATCTACACTGTAGTGCTTTGCGGAAATATGAATTTGGAAATATACATACATAGATATATACATACATACATACACACACACACACACACACACACACACACACACACACACACACACACACACATATATATATATATATATATATATATATATATATATATATATATATACATATATATATGTGTGTGTGTGTGTGTGTGTGTGTGTGTGTGTGTGTGTGTGTGTGTGTGTGTGTGTGTGTGTGTGTGTGTGTGTGTGTACATATACATACATAGATACACACACACACACACACACACACACACACACACACACACACACACACACAAACACACACACAAACACACACACACACACACACACACACACACACACACACACACACACATATATATATATATATATATATATATATATATATATATATATATATATATACGTACATACGCTTACATATATGTATACACACGAGCCATGTACCCCTTCTTTCAGCAAATGCCCTTGCATCGCTTCCATTATTCAAATCGACGCCTGACAAAACTACTATCATCCGGAATCATCTGGAGTAACATCAACCACTAACGCTGTCTGCATCAGAGTCCCGGTCATTGTGCTCAACCCATTACATTCTGCCTCCGTCTTTGTGATCAGCTACTGTGATATTCCTGCACTTGGGAACTACAGAGAGTGCGACATAATTAAGAGAAAAAGACAAACAAATAAATAGACTAGCGAGATATAAACGGAATAGTCAGCGTGCACAGTACAGGCGATAAGGAGCCCATGAGATCCGCAAGAACTTCAAGGCTGCGGCTGTTTGTCTGGCGAAAATAAACATTTATCATTCGTGATAAATGCATCAGCTTTCCATTTGCCATTCGCGGTTTCATGACGAAATGTGATCACCATTCTGGCCTGACGACCCGACGCTGTCAGCAAACCTTCATCAAGCTCTACACTTTTGCATTTAAATGTTCTCCGGACACAGTTTTCCCACTTTCACTTTGCAAATGACAATGGACGATGTAAAAACAAGCACGTCACTTACACTACGTTTAATGCAAAAACCTCACTCAAGAGTTTCTCTCATCTAATGGAAGCTCAAAACGCAGGAACTGTTTTAGCAAATGACACAGTACCCTAACACAAATAAACAAACAGTTAAACTAATCGAATCTGGGGGACTGGGCAATAAACAGCACAAAAAGAAAGATGAATTTGTTAAATCAAACCATGCACAACAAAGAATTAATACAATGTTATGTAACTACAAGATGGGGGGTCAGGTACAGAAGGGGAAGAGACAAACACAACTAAAGAGGAATCGAACACAGGAGGGAGAGGAGAATGCCAACACACGGCCGAAGGGGCGCTGAGGGTTCCTGAGGTTCACCGGTTAATGTGATGCCAACAGAGTTCGGGCTGCGAGGGTGGCACCGGGACGGCCCTTTGCCACCAGCGGAGGGATCTGACGGGCTCCCGCAAGTCCCTCACCCTCCTTCCTCAAGAGCTCCTCTGGGAGACCCTCAGCCTCGAGCAGAGTGGAGGAGGAGGAGACCTAGAGCGAGGACAAGCACTCTACCAGACCAACGCTTCGCAGCACCAGCGGCAGCATCAGCAGCTCTCAGCAAACAAGAGCACAAGACAGCTACAGACAAAAGACAACGAGGGGGTGTTCGCGGGCTTACATAACGAGAGATCGAGTACACTGCAGTGGAGGCCATACCAGAAGGTGAGGCCGCAAGAGGAGGTCGGCGAGTTCTTGAGACGGGGCGCTGGTCGAGGCCTCGCACAGAAGTCGGACTTGGTTGACCAGCTTGACGTTTCCCGAAGACACGGGTTCCACCACCCCGACACCTTCCTCGAGAGTGTCCTGGACCTGTGGGGCGAGAGAAAGAGGTGGCGGTTAATATAAAGCCTTGTGATGATCCGTAATGAATGCGCCGCATATAGATGACGCTCAGAATACACACGGGCTCGCCTGATACACGCAGCCGCGAAAAAAATGAATCGCATTATACATCTACTCCAGACCTCCGCGGAATGCCAACGCTCGGCCTCGCGTCCCTTTTGGGAGAGTTACGCGAGCGGCGCCTTGGCATGCCCGCCCTTCCCGCCCGCGCCCGCCCTCGCCTACGTGCCTCAAAGACAAAGCCGAGTCTGGACTGAAACTCGCCCTGTCCGGATGTCGCTGGAATCGGCCGCTAATCGGGGCCCTCGAGAGTCACAACGATTCCTCTCGCGTAAGTGAAATCTGGCTGATGACGCACAGCGGTGTCGTACGTGGAGGCGGTGGATGTTTTTGATTATCAAAATAGGCATACATACAAACACATACCCGTTGTGTGTGTGTTGTGTATAATTATATATACATATATATACGTACTAATATATATATATATATATATATATATATATATATATATATATATATATACACACACACAAATATATGTGTGTGTGTTATATATGTATATACATACATTTGTATATATATATATATACATATACATATATTCATATATTATGTATATATATATACATATACATATATTCATATATTATGTATATATGTGTGTATGTATACAGTATATATATATATATATATATATATATATATATATATATATATATATATATATATATATATATATATATATATAGAGAGAGAGAGAGAGAGAGAGAGAGAGAGAGAGAGAGACTCTGACTTTGACTTTGACACGTTCATTGAGACAAAAGTAAAATTACATCTCAAAAGGATGAGGTAACTCAGGTTATCCTCACCCTTACTTAATAAGTCCCTCTGCGGGCTCTCAATTCATTATACAAAGCTTAGGTATAATAATATTTAAAAATAAATAAAGCACTTAAATTATGAAGAATTACAAGCATTACAAGAATTAGAGAGAGAGAGAGAGAGAGAGAGAGAGAGAGAGAGAGAGAGAGAGAGAGAGAGAGAGAGAGAGAGAGAGAGGTTGGGCAGATAATCAAACAAAATGATGTGGCAAATGATTCATGTACCAATTTTACTCCAAATTATTGAATCGTTCTTTATTTTCTCCCTTAGCTCTCCCTCTCTGTTTCTCCGCGGAAGAAATAAATGCATGAAAATATTACCTCCTACAAGAGATTTATTGAAATATATTGTATTACAAAAAACGGCAGTTCTTATAAATCTCAGTTATTGGAACACAACAGCCGTAACTCTTGTGTCTCGGAATTTCCCGCCATTTCTCGCGGATTCTCGCATCGTTGACACATGACCCCCGTCTCTTTATTACCTCTTCTTTTTTCGTCTAAATT
>NC_091561.1:13269350-13274350 GCF_042767895.1 Penaeus vannamei | reverse complement strand
TAAGGCTCTAGGATTGCAAGTTGGGAGGATTCTCGCGGCGACCGCAGGATCCAACACCGTGACGAGGACAATAGACCTTCCAACACCTTATACCATTGTCTTGTTATGGCTCCGAAAAACAGTAAAATGTCGAAATTCTTTCTATTTTAAAATCAGAATGAGATCACTTTTCCTATTATGAAATTTTATTTACCAAAAAGTAGAGTATGGACCATTGTCTTATTTAAAAACACGTATAACCTTATTTTTTTTTTCATATTCTGTTTTTTGGCGGGAACGTGGACGCGCACGTATCGAGCGAGGGACCGCTGATATAAGATCCTCCACGCGGTCGAGACCCTCTCCAATTTGCAGGAGGGCGGGAGACGACGATAGTGTACTAGAGCGATGGTTATTCTATTGTCGAAGCGGTTTACTAATTGGATGTTGTTTATACAGACGATCTCTTGAATAATTGTCTGGGTTAAATACACTGAGAGAATTATAGACTTTAGCTTGTATTCAGACCTCTCTAACCTAATTTCCATTGAATAAGCGATAGGTAGATGTTAAAATTATCATTACAGTATTAAAATGATAACAGACTAAAACCCCTCTCTTCAATTAAGGTCTTTCCAGAAGAGATAAAGAAAAAATCATTTTTCTCCATGACAGGTTGGCATCTGCTTCCGCCTGTACAAGGGTGAGGTTATTCTCCTACTGTCATTATCGACCTCTTTCGCTTCTCCCTCTCATTTCCTTCCATTTATGCGCCGACTCTTTCCTTCCCTTCTTTTACCTTCCTCTTTCCATTCCTCCCCTGGTCCCTTCCCTTTGTCTCTCGTCCGATATGCTTCTTTCACCTCGAGCCTGCATACCAAAGGATAGAGACTGTCGGTCAGTTTCAGTGTCTCTAAACGACGAGTGTAAGCAGTGGTAAATGTGGTAATACACCGACAAACAAAACAACATATACTATGCACGCAAATGAAATGGAATATATATTCAAATATCTATATATCTATAGGCACATACGCACACATACACACGCATAAACAGATGTATAGGAGACATGCATCTAGAACTCTATAACCAATACAAACTTGGAGTTCAAACACCTCCCATCCCGTTGAAAATAAACTACAACTTACCGTTTCATCTTTTCCTGACGATAGTGGAGCGTCATCCGGGTCTTTAATGATCAAGTAGAGCACATTGTCCGTTTCAAGAAGCACGCTCAACATCACAAACAAACGCGCACAGAAAACGTGACTTAATGAACGCGAGTCCAAAGAAAATGGGTTTATTGGTGTATAAAAAACAGTTGTCTACATTACTCTGTGTAAGTAATACACACATAAATAAATATATTTATTACTAGGATCGTTTTTTCATATGAGTCTTACAATCGCACTGTAAATATGTATTTCATTCAAGCGAGGTGATCTTATTACGTCACTAAACAGCTGTTAGATCACGTGACTAAAGTTTCCCCCTCCCAGACCCTTCGCAGCTGGTTCACTCTGACCTTTGCAACAGGCCTGGAATGAATGAAATAACCTTTCCATAATTTCGTTTCCAACACTTGCAAACTTGACATATGTTTATATATATATATATATATATATATATATATATATATATATATATATATATATATATGTTTATATATATATATATATATATATATATATATATATATATATATATATATATATATAGAGAGAGAGAGAGAGAGAGAGAGAGAGAGAGAGAGAGAGAGAGAGAGAGAGAGAGAGAGAGAGAGAGAGAGAGAGGCATATGAAAAGAGAGGAGACTGAGGACCAAGAGAGGACAAAAACGAGAAGAATAGTTGAGGAGAGAGAGGAGATAAAAAAAAGGTCGAGACACAGGAGATAGAAAATGACGCATATTCCAGGAATTAAAAAAAAGAAAGAAAACGACCACCTTAAAGCAAATATCGAATATCCTTTCCTAATGACCTCGGACCTTTTCCTCCCCCTCCCCCTCCTCCCCCCACCACTCTGCCCCTCCCATCAATCCTCCCCTTCACCTCCTCATCCTCTTCTCTCCTCCTTCTCCTTGCCATTCTTCTTTCTCTTTTCCCCTCTCCTCATCCTCCTATCCCCTCTTCATCCAACTCATCCCATCCACCCAGTCCCCTTTGACCCTCCTCCCCTGTCCTACCCACTCCCATCCTCCTATTCCTCCCCCACCCGCTCTCCACCCATCTCATCCACTCTTTCCTTCCCCCTTCCTCCATTCTATCCCCTCCTATTCCCTCCTATTCCCTCCTTCATCACCCTCCTCCATCCTCCTCTCCCATCCCCCCATTCCTCCCCCCCTTCCTCCCCATCCTCCCATTCCACCATTCCTCCCCCTCCATTCTACTCCCCTCCTCCCATTCCCCCATTCCTACCCCTCCTCCATCCTGCTCACCCCCCCTTCCTCTCCATCCTCCATCCTCCCATCTCCCCATTCCTCCCCCTCCTCCATCCCCTTCCCCTCCTCCCATCTCCCCATTCCTCCCCCTCCCACCATCCTCCCATTTCTCCCCCTCCTCCATCCTGCTCATCCCCCCTTCCTCCCCATCCTCCATCCTCCCATCTCCCCATTCCTCCCCCTCCTCCATCCCCTTCCCCTCCTCCCATCTCCCCATTCCTCACCCTCCTACCATCCTCCCATTTCTCCTCCCTCCTCCATCCTGCTCACCCCCCCTTCCTCCCCCTCCTCCATCCTCCCATCTCCCCATTCCTCCCCCTCCTCCCATTCATCCCCTTCCCCTCCTCCCATCTCCCCATTCCTCTCCTCCTACCATCCTCCCATTTCTCCCCCCTCCCTCCATCCTGCTCACCCCCTTCCTCCCCCCTCCATCCTCCCATCCCCCCCTTCCTCCCCCCTCCTCCATCCTCCCATCCCCCCATTCCTCCCCCTCCCATATCCCCCCAAAAGGAATCAGCGCACTCCAAAGCAGGTTAGGCAACGGCAAGAGGCTGTACAAGTTCCGGAAACTGGTATGTTGTGGGGGCGATAACAGCTTTTATGGAGAGAGAAAGAGAAGAGAGAGAAAAAAAGAAGAGAAAAGAGAGAGAGAGAGAGAGAGGGGGGGGGGGATAGATAGATAGATAGATAGATAGATAGAGAGAGAGAGAGAGAGAGAGAGAGAGAGAGAGAGAGAGAGAGAGAGAGAGAGAGAGAGAGAGAGGAGAGAGAGAGAGAGAGAGAGAGAGGGGGGAGAAATAGATAGATAGATAGAGAGAGAGAGAGAGAGAGAGAAAGAGAGAGAGAGAGAGAGAGAGAGAGAGAGAGAGAGAGAGAGAGAGAGAGAGAGAGAGAGAGAGAGAGCAAATTGAAACGCGAAGGTAAAAAAAAATCTCGTTATGATGTCAATAACAAGGGTTATGCTGGTAAAAAATATTTATGATTATGACAATAGCAGTGAGTGTTTACAGAAGATATGATAATGATGGAAGGTCCTAATGATGGATGATATTCAAGCTTGAAATATCAATGTTTGTGATCATGGTAATCATGTTTGTGTTGTGTTCATATGTTAAGGTCTATGATAATGATGCGGCAGCAACAATAATAGCAAAAAATACTTACTGATATTACGAGAAAAAATATTGGAATAATAACAATAACATCAGTAAGAAAAACGATAACAATGATAATAACAATATGGAAATGTTACAAAAAATAACTGATACAAATAATCTATCATTAAAGAAAATGAAAATAAACATAGCAGCAATTAAAGCATAAAATAAACAAAAGTAACTTAAACGACCGATACAAATGCACTTCCCTCCGCCCATTCCACGCCCTTCTCCCGTCATTTATACACTCTTTTCACGCCCTTCTTCCGCCTTTTCTTCCCTCCCTCCCTCCTTCCGCCCTCCCGCTCTCCCTCCCTCCTTAAACCCTCCTCACGCCCTCCTTTCCTCCCTTCACGCCCTCTCCTCTTTGCTGCCTCCCTCCACGCCCGCCTTCCCTCTCTCTTTCTGCTTCTCCACGCCCTCTCTCCCTCCCTCCACGCCTCCCTCCGCCCCTCCCTCGTCCGCACCAACGAGAAGCCACACAAGAGCCGGGCGTGTGGGTGGCCAGCGGCTCTCCCGGCGCCACACCGCCTCGATACCCGCTCTCCGGGAACAACAGGACGCAGCACTGGTCGCCGACTTTCTTTTCCGAGTTAACACAGCGCTCCACGTGCCTCTGGCTCCTCTCGGAGAGCTATTCCGGGTACACCTGGGACGTGTCTTCTCCGTATCTACACACATGTTATTGCGTTGTTATTTTCTGACTTTTGTCTGGGTTGGTCACTGGAGAGCACTAAGGAGTCACTTCGTCGGCGCCCTCTGCGTGGAGGGCTCTGAGAGGAGCGAGTTCCATCCTGCGGGACGAGGGAGAGCACAGGGTGTGGGGCGAGGGCCGTTGCACGAGAGGGGAGTGGAGGGGAGGGGCCAAGTACCACCAGCGAGGGGCTTGAGTACCACTGGGATGCGAGAGAGGGGGCGAGGGAAAGAGGGAGGGGGCATCCGGGCACAGCACTCCCCCCTCCTCTTTCTCTCTCTCTCGGGCAGCACGAGTTTCTGCAAGTTTCGTTTTCCAAACTCATTTCGTCTCGGCGGGATGCAACAAGCGGCCGACGTACGGACACAGACCCCCGCGCACACGCACGCACACGGACACGCACACGCTCGACTGAAGCCCCTCCACCCTCCGCCTGACCCTAAAGATGACTGAAGCCTAGTGTCACCGGCCTTGCACCGCCGCCGCCGCCGCCGCCAGCTTCCACGATGAAGGTGCTGGACCAAAAGGGCAGGGCGAGAAAGCGACGCCGAGGACAGTGCCAAGCCTCGCACCCACGCCAAGATCGACGCTCGCATTGGCTTGTTGCCTGAGGATCGGTCTTATGGGGAGAGGGACTTATCGCCATGAGACTCGCTCCGCCACGTGAACGACAACGCCTGCTCGCTTAAGACAAAATTCAAGCGCGTTTCCTTCGGGACGACCGGCCT
>NC_091561.1:13256850-13264350 GCF_042767895.1 Penaeus vannamei | reverse complement strand
CACACACACACACACACACACACACATACACACACACACACACACACACACACACACACACACACACACACACACACACACTCACACACACACACGCAGAAGTATCCTATTCTACTCAAACCATATTTCAGCGTTCTTTGAGAAAATTCATCGCAAGAAAAAAAAAACTTGCTTCATTTCAACAAAGAATTCGATCAAACGCCACAAAAAATATCTCGGGTGCAGGGTATAGTGAAGGTGTATGACTCAGTTAGCGGTAATTCCTGGTGCCCCGATGCCCGTCCTTGCCCCCCCTCCCCCACCTCCCCCCTCCCGTCAAACCCCCTTCCGCCCGTCCTTGCCCCCTCCCTCTTCCCCATCCCGTCAAACCCCCCTTTCCGCCCTCCTTAGACCCCTCCTCCTCCCCCCTCCTCCCCCTGTTAAAACCCCCCTACCGCTCGCCTTGTAGGTCCTCCCCCGCTACCCTCTCCTCCCCCTACCCCCTCCTCCCCCTCTCCCCTACAGCTCACCGGAAGATTATGGCGGGAATTTAATCTTGTTTTTCTTCTTCTTTTCCTTTTTCTTTTTCTTTTTCTTTTATTTGTTCTTCTCTTTTCTTTATTTTCTTTACCTCCTATTTTCTTCTTCTAATCAATATTATTGTCATTATTATCATAATCATTATTAATCATTTCCATTATTATCACCATTACTTTCTCAATTTTCTCTCTCTCCTTTTACTTCTTTTTTCTTCTTCAACTTTATTATTTTTCTCCCTTACTTAACCATTTCCAGGTAAATCGGCGACGGAAAATAAGAAGGAAAGACAGAAAGAGAAAGATAAAGAGAAATATATATATATATATATATATATATATATATATATATATATATATATATATATAGAGAGAGAGAGAGAGAGAGAGAGAGAGAGAGAGAGAGAGAGAGAGAGAGAGAGAGAGAGAGAGAGAGAGAGAGAGAGAGAGAGAGAGAGAGAGAGAATGAGAATGAGAAGGAAAGTGAGAGGGTGAGGGAGAGGAAGAATGAGAATCAGAATGAGAAAGAGAAGGAAAGGGAAAAGGAGAGTGAAAAAGAGTAGGAGAGGGAGAGGGAAAAGGAGAGAGAGAAGGCTTCCTAAGGGAACGCACCTGTGCTTTTATCTACGGATTTATGACGGAATAAATGAATCCCTGATAAACTGAAAGCCTATACGACCAGATAGATAGATAGGTGGATAGATAAATAAGCGGAAAGATAAAGAGAGAGATACATCTATTTACGTACATACTGATATTTCGATAAACAGGTAGACAGACAGATTGATATATGAACAGACAGACAGAAAGGTGGATGCGGGGAGAGAAGTGCATATATAGATAGAAAACACAGATAGATAGACAGATAGACGAATCGAATGACAAAATGACTTATGAACAGAGAGATAGAAAGATGAATATCAAGAGACAAATGCACAGATAGATAGCCAGAAAACACTGGTAGATAGACAAATGAAACGAAGGACAAAATGACATGAACAGACAGGCAGAAAGATGAATATGGAGAGAGAAATGTACAGATAGATAGGCAGAAAACAGACAGGTAGATGGACAAATAGATGAATCGAATGCCAAAATGATTTACGAATATAGACAGAAAGATGAATGTCGAGAGAGAAAAACATAAATAGATAGACAGAAACCAGACGGGTAGATCGACTGATAGATGAAACGGACAAAATGACATGAACAGACAGAGAGAGAGATATATAGATAGATAGGTAGACAGATAACAGACAAGTAGATAGTCAGTTAGACGGAACGGATGTTAAGATGACATGAACAAACAGACAGAAAAATTTATATGGAGAGAGATGTATAGATAGATAGACAGATAACAGACAAGTAGATAGACATATAGACGAAACGAATGCCAAATGACATGAACAGACAGACAGAAAGATGAATACGGAGAGAGAGAGATGCTTAAATAGACAGATAACAGACAAGTAGATAGACAGATAGATGGAGAGAGACGAGTCGACGTGGCGTTCCTCCCTCCTTTTAAGTGAAGTCAGAGGATATGCAAGGACGTTCTCCAACTTTCTCCCATGAAGAAATTGCACAAGAAAGAGACTTTATAAGTAGACAGAGACGAGAGAAATTAGTGTTGGTGGATGTCAGGTATACTTATAATTCCACACCGGGAGTAGCGATTGTTATCTTCATAATTAGACCGCTGTTGGTGTGTGAAAATGGATATTTTTTCTATTATGGCGTTTTCTTTTTTTCTCCTTCTCGAATTTCTCTGGTCTCTCTTTCTTTCTTTTTCTCTCTCTCTCTTTCTCTCTCTCTCTCTCTCTCTCTTTCTTTCTTTTTCTTTCTCTCTCTCTCTCTCTCTCTATCTCTTTCTCTCTCTCTCTCTTCTTCTTTCTTCTCTGCCTTCTCTCACTCTCTCCCCCTTCTCCTTTCTCTCTCTTTCTCTCTCCTGCTTTCTTTCCCTGCCTCACTCTCTCACTCGCTCCCCCGTTCCTTTCTCTCTCTTTCCCTATCCTGCTCTCTCTCTCTCTCTCTCTCTCTCTCTCTCTCTCTCTCTCTCTCTCTCTCTCTCTATATATATATATATATATATATATATATATATATATATATATATATATATACATATAGATATATAGATAGATAGACAGATAGATAGACAGATAGATAGACAGACAGATAAACAGACATCATCTGCGTACGTGCCCAGCTGCTCGTGCCAGCGCGCCGCGGCACGTCGACCCGCGTCCACCCCGTTCGCTCGCGCTCCTCCCCGACACTCGCCGGCGCGCGAAGGGTCAGTCATTTCCTTCGGCCTTCGAGGGGCGTCTTTTGGCCTTCGAGGGGCGTCTTTTGGCCTTCGAGGGGCGTGTGTAATGGAGGCGAACGCGACTAATTATCGCTCATTCGAGGCTTCTTCGATCACTCGAGATTGCTTTCATCCTTGTGGGATATTTATAAGAGGGAGAGAAAATAAGTACAGGAAAGCAAAGAATGAGACGGAAAGGGAGAACAGTTATGATTTCTGAAGAGGGATGAGAAGCTCATTACAATAATGAATATTGAAAGGGCCGAATATGACAGCGAAATCGGCGTCGCTAACGTCATCACCACATGTTGCAGCTGTCGCCATGGTAACAACAGCGGCGGGCCAATGATTATGAAAAAAGACGATGAACTCGCAAAATAAAATCACTAAATCATACACCTTTCCGAAGGAAAAAGGCTAATAACTCCTTTCAAATTTCTGAAAATGAAAGTTTGATATTTCAGAAAAAAGAGAAAAAACGGGGACACATAAATTGCCTGAGAGAGAGAGAGAGAGAGAGAGAGAACTAAGTGAGATAAAGATATAAGACATAGAGAGAGAGAGAGAGAGCATTTAGACAAATGAAGAAACGAAAACCTAAAAAAAAAAAAACCCGCAAACACAGAAGAAAAAGAAGAAACAAAAGAAGCAAGACGGATCGAAACCTCCCCCCCCCTCCCTCTCCACCCCCTTCCATCTTACCCCACCCCCCTCTCACCCTCCCCAAAGTGACAAAAAAAAAAAAAAAAAAAAAAATCGAGCCCCAACATTTCACAAAGCGAAGACTGAGAGGAGAGTCGAAGAGTACCATGACTCGCCAAACGACCTCTTGGAGAGCCGAGAAGCGCATGAGATCTGGCAGCACCCTGAAAGCGGAGACCGGAAAAAGCCCCCCCCCCCCCTTCCCATAAGAGGAAAATCCGATGACGTCAGACGGAAAAGCCCCCCCCCCGATAAGAGGACAAGCCGATGACGTCATACGAACCCCCCCCCAGATAAGAGGACAAGCCGATGACGTCACACGGAAAAGCCCACTCCCCCCGATAAGAGGACAAGCCGATGACGTCCACATACCCCGGAAAAGCCCCCCCCCGATAAGAAGGAACAAGCCGATGACGTCATACGGAATCCCCTCCCCTCACGATAAGAGGAAAATCCGATGACGTCAGACGGAACCCCCCCCCCAATAAGAGGACAAGCCGATGACGTCACACGGAAAAAGCCCCCCCGATAAGAGGACAAGCCGATGACGTCACACGGAAAAGCCCCCGATAAAAGGGACAAGCCGATGTCGTCTTACATGGACCCCCACGACCAGAGGACAATCCGATGACGTCCATGCAGGAACCCCCGATAAGAGGACAAGCCGATGACGTCACACGGAAAAGCCCTCCCCGATAAGAGGACAAGCCGATGACGTCATGCAGACTCCCCCCCCGATAAGAGGGAACAAGCCGATGACGTCATGCACGGAAAAGCCCCCCCCCCCCGATAAAAGGACAAGCCGATGACGTCATACGGAACCCCCTCCCCTCGATAAGAGGAAAATCCGATGACGTCAGACGGAAAAGCCCCCCCCCGATAAGAGGACAAGCCGATGACGTCGCAACGACGGAAAAGCCCCCCCCCCCCCCCCCGATAAAAGGACAAGCCGATGACGTCATACGGACCCCCCCCCCCCCCCGATAAAGAGTGACAAACCGATGACGTCATACGGAACCCCCCCCCCCCCCCGATAAGAGGAAAATCCGATGACGTCAGACGGAACCCCCCCCCCCCCGATAAGAGGACAAGCCTATGACGTCACACGGAAAAGCCCCCCCCCCCCGATAAGAGGAAAAGCCGATGACGTCATACGAACACAAGGCGTGGCTAGGGACGTAAGCAGGTGCGGGACATTCCTCCGTCTATTTCTCTCTATCCATTTTATCGATTCATCTGTCTGTATTTATCTATTTGTTGAGAGAGAGGGGGGTGGGGGAGATAGCGGGATATTCCTCCGTCTATTTCTATCTATCTATTTATCTATTCGTCTGTCTGTATTTCTTTGTCGAGAAAGAGGGGGGGGGAAGGGGGAGATGGAGGAGGGTTGAGGATAAAACGGAGAGGAAAGAGGAGAAAGAGGGGAGAGATAGAGGAGGATTGAGGATGAAGTGGGGAAGGAGGAAGAGGAGAGAGAAGGATGATGAGGATTGGCTGGGGAGGAGTTGGCTTGAAGGGAGGGGGAAGAGGAGGGGAGGAGGGGGAAGGATTGGGAAGGGAGGAGGGGGAGGGGAAGGGGATGAGGTGAGAGGAGGGAGGAGGAGGAGGGGGGAGGGAGAAGAGGAGAGGGAGGGGAGGGGGATGGGAAGAGGGGGAGTAGGAGTGGAAGGGAGACGGAGAGGAAGGAGAGAAATATGAAAGAGGGTATATGAGAAGGAGGGGAGAAGGAAAGTGAAAGAGACATCCAAAAGACGAATCAAAACCAAAAACATGAGCAGAGAGAGAGAGAGAGAGAGAGAGAGAGAGAGAGAGAGAGAGAGAGAGAGAGAGAGAGAGAGAGAGAGAGAGAGAGAGAGAGAGAGAGAGAGAGAGAGCGAGAGAGAGCGAGAGAGAGAGAGAGAGAGAGAGAGAGAGAGAGAGAGAGAGAGAGAGAGAGAGAGAGAGAGAGAGAGAGAGAGAGAGAGAGAAAGACCGACAATTTTTTTTTTTTTACTTCGACACGTTTATCGAGACATATATATATATATATATATATATATATATATATATATATATATATATATATATATATATATATATATATATATAAACTCAAAGGGATAAGGTAACTTAGGTCATCCTCACCCTTATCTGAACAAGTCCCTGTGTGGACTCACGGACAAGAATACAGTGAACCAGAATTAACGGCAGCGAGCGAGAATGCGCGTAACCGGCCGTGCCTGTGCATACCGGCCTCGTCCTGGTAGCTTCCAGATCTCAACACATACTCTAACGGTGACGCCTTTTCGTGCAACCGAACAACCCAACAGGCCATCTAGCGGATAGAATGTAATTTTTTTTTTACCAATACGTACCTATATATACGAGACCTTAAGGGCATACGAGGCGAGAGCAGATCCCGAAAGAGAGAGAGAGAGAGAGAGAGAGAGAGAGAGAGAGAGAGAGAGAGAGGGAGAGAGATAGAGAGAGAGAGAGAGAGAGAGAGAGAGAGAACGAGAGAGAGAGAGAGAATGAGAGAGAAAGAGAGAGAGAGAGAGAGAGAGAGAGAGAGAGAGAGAGAGAGAGAGAGAGAGAGAGAAAGAGAGAGAGAGAGAGAGAGAGAGAGAGAGAGAGAGAGAGAGAGAGAGAGAGAGAGAGAGACAGAGAGAGAGAGAGAGAGAGAAACGTATGTACTACAGGGCTGAAAAAGAAAATAATAATGATAAAAAACTTAACTATTCAACTGCGCTTAAATTATCTACTGGTTCCTTAGACTACTTTTTCCACGCCTTTTTTCTCATTATAAAACTTTAACACTTTTTTTCTCTCTTTTTTTTTTACTAATACGCACCTATATATGCAAGATCTAAAGGACATACGAGAATTAAGTAGATCCAAAATCCCATAAACTAAGAAAAAAAAAGAAAGAAAAAAACTGGTATGTACTACGAGGCTAAACAGAAAAATAATAATAAAAACTGAACTATACAACTACGCTTAAATTATCTACCGGTTCCGTAGTCTACTTTTTCCACGGTACTTTTTCTTTTTTTTTCATCTCTCCTTTATGTGGGTTGGGCTATTACTCTACAGAGGCCACGAAAGGTTTGCCTACTATTTCCTATTCCGAGTTTTATCAAGATTTTGCTCTCTTGGGAACTTCATATGTAATATAAAGAGAGTGGTAAAATATTAGCAATAGTGTCAGCACGAACATTTATGATAATAATTATAATAATGATAAAAACAATTAAAATAATAATGATAACACAATGGCAGTAGCAATAACAACAGAAATAGAATAATGATAATAAAGAGAATAGGAACAATAAAAATGATGAAAAATAATAATAATAACAATAACAACAGGAAAAACAACAAAACAAAAATAAAAGTAATGATGATAATAATAATAATCATAATGAAAGTAACAATAATAATAATAATAATGATAATAATAATAACAAGAACAACAATAAAATAATGATAATGATAATAATAATAATAATAATGATAATAATAATAATAATAATGATAATAATAATAATGATAACAACAATAATAATATCAACATTAATATTAAATATAATAACAATAATAATAATATTAATATTAATAATAACAATACCTTTACCATCTACCCTATACATGCCTCTTCTTCTCATTATTTTCTTAACCCCCTTCCTTACCCCTCTTTATCTCCCCCTCCCTCCATACCAGTTATCCGAGAAACCGGTTGGCCTACACTGCGAGAAAAAAAAGAAAAAGAAATAAAAGAAATAAAAAAAAAAATAGCTAGTCGCGTGTGAGTAGCAAAGCATTCACTCTTGCACGTCATCGATGCTCTTGGCTGGTCCGCGTGTCACTTTCACGGTGATGGTGAGGATGGTGATGGTGATGTTGGAGAGAATGATGGTGATGATGGAGATGGTGAGAATGATGGTTATGGTGATGTTGGAGAGAATGATGATGATGTTGGAGAGAATGATGGTGATG
>NC_091561.1:13246850-13249350 GCF_042767895.1 Penaeus vannamei | reverse complement strand
GACGCAGGAGATTGAGGCGATGTCAGTCCCATATCTTCTTTCCTTTCCTCGTGTAAATTCGTATTTGTCTCCACGTTTGGTTTTCTTTCTCCCTCGCAGTGGCGTTGAAATCTCCCTCCGACGAACTCTTCAGTAAGCTTTAGGGCGTTCCTGCAGGGGGCGGAGAGAGAGACAACGGCCCTTACGCACACGGATTTACGCTTCCTACCGCGCCCTCTGGTGACGGGGCAGCAGGTAGGCGACGCGCGGGACTCGTACGAAAATCGAGGGAACAATTCTTTTCCTAAAAACGGTTACGAAACGCACACTCACACACACGTTTCTTGAAGACGCAGCAGCACGGAGATCGGATCCCTACACAATCCCCGAGCCTGGGAACCTACCTGTGGAGGTTATTGGTAGACGATTGGCGATTGGATAGGTGGTCGCGCTAGGTGCTAAGGGAACAGTGTTAGTCTCAGCACACTACCCTGCTTTCTGCCGTTCCTCACCTTAGCACGGCGTTACCTGTCGGCCAGATGCCACTTCTCACCAGACGCTGAGGGGGCAACTCCGTCTCTCTTTTCACACAGCCGTATCGTCGCTTCAGAAACGCCAGTTGTTGAGGGTGAGGCTGCAAGGGGCTGAGTCTTCCCGATTTTTTAATGACATCGAGTGACTCTCGCTATTTTGTCGTTCCTCGCCACAAAAGCGCGAGTTCGTGATAAGAAGTGGTAGCTTTTCGCTATCCGGACGGAAGTTGCCAACTTTATGCCACTCGTTTGGAATTCCTGTGTAATTGACCGGGAGCAATGACAGTGTTCTTTGTGTCATACGCATACCGTCCCCCAACAGCAAGCCAGACGCGAGGGTGGCAGGAGAGGATTCCGGAGCTCCCCGAACCCCCTTTTCCTCCTCCAAGACGGAGCATCTGGCAACACTGTCCCCGAGACAAACAGCGACGATGGCCAAGGTGCGCGAGAGCTTTGTCCTCACGGCAATAACCATTACACTTATCCTCGACCATTGCCCGGCTCCCATCGACGGCCCCGAGGTCACCACACCCCTGATTTATGGGATCTAATCTCCTAAGAGTAAACGAAGAATCATCATTACCCTTGCCAGGCGGATGGAATAATCATTAAGCTAATCCGCAATCGGTATCCGCATCCTGGGCTGGCGGTGACGTCACTCCGACCAGTGAATTTAAAGGTCTAGACCAACAGTCGGTTACATGAAGAATGTTACAGGAGGCCAGAGATTTAAATGTCCCACCGTATTCTGACCCCCCCCCCCCCGGCTCTGACTGGTCCAGGGGAGGCCTCCGACACCCTCCGTGGGGATGGCAACCCAGCGGCAACCCAGCCTCGATTGCCATTGTCCTCAAAAGGGAATGTGATATGGGCGTTGCATGCGGTCCTCAAGACAGGTGCAAGAGTGACGGTTGCAAGACCTGGATATGGTTGCGTGTTGGTGGTAAAGTAGCAGTAAATACGGCCATAGCAGAAGACGATCAGCAATTTGGACAGAACGTGTTATCATCACAAGTCAAAAAAAAAAGAAAACAAAAAAGACAAAAAACATGAAAATAAATGACAAAGACGAGGCGCACGTACGAAAAAAAACAATAACAACAAATGTATTTCTCTCACGAACGCAATGACACAAACACAAACACATCCATATGTATCTGTAACACGCACATCTCGCAATCGAGAGCATAGGTAAGAACAGACATGAGGCAGAGGTTCAGTCACACCTACGACCGAAATTGCTACGCTTCACTTCATCACTTCAAGCCTTCGTGTCACAGTGACTGACACAAATGCATGGCAGTCGGGAAGAAAAATCACATTATTTTGTATTTGTGAACTTGTGTAAGTAATCCTTTGACATGTTATCTTCACTATTCCTTTCCTATTCATATGATAACACAGAGAACTCCACTCCTTAAATAGATGAATAAATAAATGAGATAAAGAATCAGAACGATATCTAAGACATCAAGGAAATGATAAAGCAAACAAATAAGGTCATATGATCTTGCTTACATCTTACGCGGCGCTCTTACAACACCAAATGTATATCAACGGATTTTATTGCTGTCGCCGTCTGTGCTTTTCAACACCATTTACAAGATCCGACATCTACGCAATCTATTTTTGTTTTGTATTTCGTAAACGTCACTGAATACGTTTTGAGTTTTTGTATTTTGAATGATAAAAGAAGTCTTGTCTAATGTGACAGTCGTGTTGCGAAGCGTGACTGTCATGTCATATGCAAAGGTTAACATCCTGTCACCTGCAACTGTGACGATACTAACGGCAAGCTGTACAATAATAATAAAAACAAAATCATATACTTAAAGGAGGATAATTAATTTTGCATTTCCAACAGGTTAATGAAAGATTTAACGCGAAGCTAGTATTACAAACGTACTCTGAACGAAGGATTAAGGGACGCATGCCAAGTATATCGGGGAATAACAACAAAGGTCTATGGCGACGCGATTCCCTGCAGC
>NC_091561.1:13234350-13236850 GCF_042767895.1 Penaeus vannamei | reverse complement strand
TACAGAGACAGACAAACAGAGAGACAGACAGACAGACAGACAGACAGACAGCCCAAGCCCCCTGACAAGGAGAGCGACCAAGAGCGAAGGCCAGAACTCTAAATGCAGGACACCAGCCAACACGACCCAGACCGGAAGTGTTCTATCCCGCCAAGATCGTTATCTCAGTCGAGGAAAGTCTTGTCTTGGCGTTGATTTTCTGCAGTTGCGAGGCCAAGGCAAGTGAGAGGGAGAGAGAGGGGTAGAGGGAGGGAGAGAGAGGGAGAGTGAGAGGGGGGGGGAGAAAGAGAGGGGGTTAAGGAGTGAGAGGGTGAGAGGGAGGGGAGAGGGAGAGTGAGAGGAAGAAGAAAGGGAGAGAGAGGGAGGAGAGGGGGAGAGAGGATGTTAGGGAGAGGAAGAGGGAGAGAGAGAGGGAGAGAAGGAAGAGGAGAGAGAGAGAGGGGAGAGGGAAGGAGAGAGGGGGAGGGAGAGGAGAGAGAGGGAGAAGGAGAAGAGGGAGAGAGAGGGGAGAGGGAGAGAGGGGGAGAGAAAGGGAGAGAGAGAGGGAGAGAGAGAGAGAGAGAGAGAGAGAGAGAGAGAGAGAGAGAGAGAGAGAGAGAGAGAGAGAGAGAGAGAGAGAGAGAGAGAGAGAGAGAGAGAGAGAGAGAGAGATTGTGAGAGAGAGAGAGAGTGATAGATAGATAGATAGAGAGCGAGAGAGAGAGAGAAAGGTGTGTTCTTTCAATGTACAAAATGTACCCTTTGTTAAAAAAATCATATAATGATAATGGTGACATTAATGATAATAATAAACAATAATACACTTTTCTAAAAAATAATTACAATATTTATTATGATGTGAATGCACTGAAAATCTACTTTATTTCACTGATTTAAATCCTGCAGGTACATTGAGAATGAGGCAATATATAAAAACAATATTTTTCTGACATAAACACATTTTTCTATCTCTTTTCCCCTAACATAAATCCACACTTACTCTCTCTCCCTCCCTTCCCCCCCTCCTCCTCTCTCTAACTCTCTCTATCTCTATCTTTCCCTCCCTACCCCCTCTATCTTTCTCTCCCTCTCCTTCCCTCTCCCCCTATTTCTTTCTTCCCCTCTCCCTCCCCCACTCTCTCTTTTCCTCTCTCCCTCCCTTCACCCCCCTTCTTCCTCTCTCTTGCTCTTTCTATCTCTCCCCCTTCCTCCTTCCCCCTCTATCTCTTTCTCCTTCTCCTTCCTTCTCCCTCCCTCTATTCTTTCTCTCCCTCTCCCTCCCTTCCTCCCCCTTCCCCCTCTTTCTCTTGCTCTCTCTATCTCTCCCTCGCCCTCCCTCCCTTCCTCTATCTTTCTTTCCCTCTCCTTTCCCTCTCCCCCTATTCCTTTATCTCCCTCTCCCTCCCCCATACTCTCTCTTTCCCTCCCTTCTTCCTCTTTCTTCCTCTCTCTTATCTCTCTATCTCTGCCCTTTCTCCTTCCCCCTCTATCTTTCTCTCCCTCTCCTTCCCTATCCCCCTATTCTTTCTCTCCCTCTCCCTCCCTTCCTCCCTCTTCCCCTCTCTCTTGCTCTCTCTATCTCTCCCTCTCCCTCCCTCCCTCCCTCTATCTTTCTTTCCCTCTCCTTCCCTCTCCCCTTTATTCCTTTCTCTCACTCTCCCTCCCCCACACTCTCTCTCTTTCCCTATCTCTCTCCCCCTTTCTCTCTCTCTCTCTCTCTCTCTCTCTCTCTCTCTCTCTCTCTCTCTCTCTCTCTCTCTCTCTCTCTCTCTCTCTCTCTCTCTCTCTCTCTCTCTCTTTAATAAGACAAAGCGCTTTCTCCTTCTCTCCCAAACAGTTTGCTTTCCGGGAAAACAATATATTTTTTTTCCAATAATCAATCACAACTTTCTGGTTCTTCTCCGTCCATAATCATCCCAGCTTCATCCAAATGCGAGACAATTTATCCAAACCAATCCTTTCACAACAAAATCCCAATCCCGTTAAAATATATTTCGCGAGTCCGTGTATCCCCAACTAAACCTTATCACCCATTTACATATTCTATTTATTTTTTATTCAGCGTAAAGGAGTCCTGTTCATAATAGCGATTGATTCCAGTTCGTAGTTACGGAGAATGACAAATATAGAATGACAAATATTTATTTTCGATTTTTTTCCCTCGTAGTTATTATCATTGGGGAATGGGTATGGTGATGACACTCCTTCCTTAGGCGGTGTTTACAAGGAGTATTATGTGAGACTGAGCTCATCTTCGTGTCTCTGTTCTTAAGCAGATTGTATATCGTGTTTTGATAAAGAAAGGATCTGTCTCTTTCTTTCTTTCTCTCTCTCTCTCTATCTATCTATCTATCTATCTCTCTCTCTCTCTCTCTCTCTCTTTCTCTCTCTCTCTCTCTCTCTCTCTCTCTCTCTCTCTCTCTCTCTCTCTCTCTCTCTCTCTCTCTCTCTCTCTCTCTCTCTCCCTCCCTCTTATTGTCTCCCATATTATGTGAGAATGAGCTCATCTCCGTCTCACTGT
>NC_091561.1:13221850-13224350 GCF_042767895.1 Penaeus vannamei | reverse complement strand
GGAAGAGGAAGAAGGGGAGGGAGGCGGAGGGAGGAGAGAGGAGAAGAGAGGGGGAGGAGGCGGAGGGAGGGGAGAGAGAGGAAGAGAGGAAGAGGGGGAGGAGGCGGAGGGAGGGGAGAGAGAGGAAGAGAGGAAGAGGGGCGGAGGGAGGGAGGGAGGTGAGAGGAAGAGGGGGAGGGGTGGGAAGGGGAGAGGGGGAACCACAGCGATCTGGACGATGCGGAAAAGAGAAAATGAAACGCGAAAATGAAGGCAGATAAAGGGTGCCGTGATAGTCGACTTCAAAGGGACGCTGCGGTACACTTATGAGGTATATTGCTCACGATGAGTGTACTCTGACTGTTACCGATACACGTGTAACACTTCCTGACGTACAGACATACCGAGGAAGATTGTCGCACTCGCTGACGTACAGACATATTGAGGAAGATGGCTCAATGAAGACCAGACATAAGAGTATACAACAATAAGGAAGATGGCTCAATGATCTAAGACCAGACATATACAACGTTAAGGATACAACAATAACAATAATACGAATTGGCCAAAAGAAGGAGGAAAACAAAGATGAGAAGTGGAAAAGAAGGAAAAAAGGAAAACAGCCAGAAAAAAAAATACACACAAATTAAAAACAATAACAATAATACGAATTAGCCAAAAGAAGAAGAAAAGCATAGATGAGAAGAGGAAAAAGAAGGAAAAAAACGTCCAGAAAAAGACAAAAAAAAAAAAAAATCTAACAACTGACAAAGAGGATAATAAAAGCCGCCAGCACTGTATTTTCCTTTCTTATTTTTTTTTACTTATTTATCATTTATCTAATCACTTATTTATTTTACGACTGTGTGTCCTGCGAGTATCCCACGAAACTGGGTGTGCGAATAACGACCAATTTTATGTGTCGCTAAAAAGCAATTTTGGGGCTTAGTGTCCTGGTGCGCGGAGGAGAAACGCGGAGAGAATAATGATAATGATATTAGTAATGGGGATGGTGAGGGAGAGGGTGGTGGTAATGGTGGAGGAGATGGTGGTGGTGGCGGTGGTGGAGGAAATGGTGGGGGTGGAGGAGGAGGTGGAGGAGGAGGTGGCGGTGGTGATGATGATGATGATGATGATGATGATGATGATGATGATGATGATGATGATTGATGATGATAATGATGATGGCGATGATGACGATGATGATGATGAAAATGATAATGAGGATAAAAATAATATCAATAATGAAAATAACAAAAAAGGTGACTGAAAAAATCAATAATAGTAACAAAAACAATAAGAAAAAATAAGATTGCTAATAGAAAGAAAAAAGGAGATAGATCGCCTGATAGACAGATAAAAGACAAATATATAAATAGAGAAATGGATAGATAGATAAGTAGACAAATATGCAAATAGAAAAATGGATAGATAAATAGATGGATAGATAAATAGACAAAGAGATTAATAGAGAAGCAGATAGATAAGCAGACAGATAAACAGAAAAACATAAATGAATAGAGAATCAGATAGATAGAAAGACAGAGAAGAGAAAAGAGAGAGAAAGAGTCGAAATATCGTAATAAAGAAGAGAGAAGGAGGTAGGCAGCCTACTCGCCAGATAGGCAGATAGACAGATAGATAAACAGAGAAACACAGATGAATAGTGAAACAGATAGATAGACAGATAGATAAACAGAAAAAGATAGATGAATAGAGAAGCAGATAGATAGACAGACAGAGAAGAGAAAAGAGAAAGAGTCGAAGTATCGTAATAAAGAAGATAGACAGATAGACAGATAGACAGATAAATAAACAGAAAAACATAGATGAATAGAGAAACAGAGAGATAAACAGGAAAAAAAAAACATAGATGAATAGAGAAAAAGATAAATATACCGAAAGACAAGAGAAAAAGAGAGAGGAAGAGTCGAAATGTCGTAATAAAGAAGAAGAGAGAAGGAGGCAGTCTACTCGCCAGATAGACAGATAAAAAGAGAGACATAGATGAATAGAGAAACAGATAAATAAACAGACAGAGAAGAGAAAAGAGAAAGAGTCGAAGTATCGTAATAAAGAAGATAGACAGTTAAACAAAAAAACATAGATGAATAGAGAAACAGATAGATAAACAGAAAAAAATATATAGATGAACAGAGAAAAAGATAAATATACCGAAAGAGAAGAGAAAAAGAGAGAGGAAGAGTCGACATATCGTAATAAAGAAGAAGAGAGAAGGAGGCAGCCTACTCGCCAGATAGACAGATAGATAACCAGAGAAACATAGATGAATAGAGAAACAGATAGATAGACAGAAAAAAACATAGATGAATAGAGAAAAAGATAAATATACCGAAAGACAAGAGAAAAAGAGAGAGGAAGAGTCGAAATATCGTAATAAAGAAGAAGAGAGAAGGCAGGAGGCAGTCTACTCGCCAGATAGATAGATAAACAGAGACATAGATGAATAGAGAAAAAGATAGATAGGCAGACAGAGAAGAGAAAAGAGAAAGAGTTGAAA
>NC_091561.1:13211850-13214350 GCF_042767895.1 Penaeus vannamei | reverse complement strand
AACGATAATGATGACGACGATCATAATGATAGTGATGGCGATAATAACGATAATGATGACGATCATAATGAGAATGGTGACGATCATAAGAACGATAATGATGATGATCATAATGAGAATGATGAAGATCATAATAATGATAATGATGAGGACGATCATAATGAGAATGATGAAGATCATAATAATGAGAATGACGATCATAATGAGAATGATGAAGATCATAATAACGATAATGATGTCGATGATCATGAGAATAAAGATCATAATAACGTAATGATGACGATGATAATAATGAGAGTAATGATCATAATAACGAGAATGATGACGACGACCACAATAGCGTTAAAGACGACCCTACCAACGCCAGACGCGGAAGGTCCTCAGCGCCCTACCTTGACGAGCGACTTCATGATGGGCGAGTCCATGAGGCCCTTGAGGAAGAGCAGGTCCGTGTGGTGGGCGTCCGCGGTGCCGTTGAGTTCGCCCATCCTTTCCACCACGTGCTCGTAGGCCGCTGCGGGAGATAGGGGAGAAAAGGGGCGGTTAGAGGTGGTTGTTTGGGGGAGAAAAGGGGCGGTTAGTGGTGGTTGTTTGGGGGAGAAAAGGGGCGGTTAGTGGTGGTTGTTTGGGGGAGAAAAGGGGCGGTTAGTGGTGGTTGTTTGGGGGAGAAAAGGGGCGGTTAGTGGTGGTTGTTTGGGGGAGAAAAGGGGTGGTTAGTGGTGGTTGTTTGGGGGGAAATAGAGGGTGGTTAATTGGGAAGGGGGGAATGGGTGGTTTGGGGGGAAATGGGGGTGGTTGTGGAGGAGAAATGGGTGGTCGGGAGGGGGAAAATTGGGAAGGGGGAATGAGTGGCTGGGGGGAAATGGGTGGTTGGTTGTGGGGGGGGGGAAGTAAGGGGTTGGGGAGAATGGGGGGTGGTTGTGGGGGAACAACTTTCCCCCACAACCACCCCCCATTCTCCCCAAGAGAGAATAAGTGGCTAGGGGGGAAATGGATGGTTGGTATTGGGTGGTTGTGGGGGAAAGTGGGGGGATTGGGAAAATAGGTGGTTGGGGGAAGGGGGATAGGTGGTGATGGGTGCTTAGGGGGAAATAAATAGGTGGTTTTGGCTGTTTTTCTTATAAAGAGGAATGAGGGGATTAATGAGTGTTTGGGGGGAAATGGGGTATCGAATGTGTTGGGGACAACGGGCGGATAGTGGTGTATGTTTCGGGAGAAATATGGAGTTAGTGATAACCGCAAAAATAGGCAGTTATTGACGGGTATTTTAAGTGGAAAATAACCAATGTTACGGAGAAAATGGCCAATTTGTGATTGGTCTATCGGGGAAAGTGGGCGGTTATGCATGGGCGCTTGGAGGGAGGGGGAGGGTTGGACAAATAGTAGTGGGTACAAAAAATAGGCGCTTATCAAAATGGCGGTTTGGTGACATTTGTCTTGTGAAAAAAGGACGGACGGTGCATATAGGTGCGGGTAGATGTTAGGTGTTAAGTTTCTGTTGTTTCTTTAACATCTGTCGCTATTGCAAAGTAATGAAGCTTCAAATGATAGAAAACTTGCTGGTTGTAGGATTACGTTTACTTACAGAAAGGGAAATGATTTGTTGAAAAATGAAATATCAGGAAGAAGATAAAATGAAAAGGACATATGGGAAGAGGAAGCAGAACAGTGAGGACAATAAGAAAAATAGCAGAAGAAAAAAAAGAAAGAAAAAGAAAAAAGGAAGCACATAATATAACAAGAAACCTCTGTCAACTTGAAGCTTTGAAATAAACGAAATTTCACTACCAGTAATTCTTTTAAATATTAGGAATCATGGAACACAGATCAGTCTCGTGGCCAAAACACCCCTTTCTACACAGGGGCGAAAGGTAATCACAGCAGTGTAAGTATGATGCACAACAAGATCTAAAAATATTAGTTTCCCTCAAAGTGCGAGCGACGGAGGTTCCGAGACGCGACGACAGCTGACGGAGGCTGAGCGACAGGAAGCCAAACACGCGAGGGCGGAGCGATAACTGGGGGGGGGGGGGGGGTCAGGCGGGCTCCTTGGGTACGCCCGGGTGGGTGGAGAGAGCACACGCCGGCGAATGAAAGCACGCTGGCAAGCAAGCAAGCACACACACAAGCACCAACACGTAAAATCCACACATGCACGCATCCACACACACACGCATACATACATATAGAGAAACAGATATGTCTCCTCCCTTTCCTTGTCCAAAATTAACAGTGTCGTATTTCATCACGACATGACAGCATGTAGCTGTTAAAACAATGCCCGTAAATTTATGTTGATTGGACAATTTGAGATAGCTTCGTTTTTTTTGGGTGGGTGGGGGGGGCAAACCCAAACACACACACACACACACACACACACACACACACACACACACACACACACACACACACACACACACACACACACACACACACACACACACACACACACACACACACTCCTACCCACCCACCTTCTCTCTCCGCACACATACCCTCC
>NC_091561.1:13169350-13174350 GCF_042767895.1 Penaeus vannamei | reverse complement strand
CAGGAATAGGGGAAAAAAGGAAGGGAGAGAGGGAGGAGAAGAAGGGAGTAGGGAAGTGAGAAGAAGGGGGAAAGGGGAAGGGAAAGAAGGAAAGTGGAGAGGAGAAGATGGGAGGAGAAGGGGAAAAAGGGGAAGGGAGGAGGAGACAGAGGAGGGGGGGGGAAGGGAAGGAAGGGGAGAGGGAGGAGAAGAAGGGAAAGGGGAAGGGAGGGGAGGGAAAGAGGAGACAGAAGGAGGAGGGAGGAAGGGGAGGGGGGGGAGATAAATGAAGAGGGGAGGAGAAGGAAGGAAAAAGAGGGAAAAGGAGGGTGGAAAAAGGGAAAAGGGAAAGCAGGGGGAAAAAGGGAAAAAGGAGGAAAGGAGGAGGAGAGGGGAAAGGAAGGGGGATGAAGGGAAAAGCGGAGAAAGGGCAGGGAGAATTTGAAAGGGAAGATGAGGAAAAAGAAAGGACAGTGGGAAAAGATGGGAAAGAGCAAAGGGAGGGGAAATATAGACAGGGGAGGGAGGAAAGGGGGAAAAGGAGAAAGGGAGAAAGGCAAAAATAAAGAAGGAAGGGAGGTGAGAGACGAGAAAGAGCGATGTCATATGGAAGAAGAAGGGGTGGACAAGGAAGGAGGGAAAGGTGGTAGAGTAAGGAGAGAAGGAAGAAAGGGAAAAAGAAAAAGGGAAGGGAGGGTGGAAAGGAGAATGAAGAAAAAAGGAAAAGAGAGAAAGAGGAAGGAATAAAAATTGCGATACGTGGGAAAATGGGAAAAAATGGGGGGAGGAAAAGGCAAAAACATAAAAATGGATGTGGAAAGAAAGCAGGAAATAAAAAAAAGAGTTGAAGGGAAAGGGACAAGGAAAAGAAGACAAGGAAAAGGAGAAGAAAAAGACCGTGGAAGATGAATCAGAAGCGAAAATGGAGAGGAAGAGAAGAAGAGAAGAAGTGGAGAAGGAGGGTGAACTGAGGGGACTGGTCGTGTCAACAAATGGACATAGACATGAAGTGGGAAGAGAAATGAAAAATTGTAGTGATGATAAAAGAATCACGATGTTATGATAATGACAACAACAGCGACACAACGTAACAGAACAACATCAATAATAGTAAAAGTAATGACAATGAGAACAATTATGATTCTGATGATGATGACTATGATGATCATAATGCTGATAATGATGATATTAACAATGATGCTAATAATGGTAACAATAACTATCATTATCACCATTATTACCACCATATTATCATGATAATGATATCAGTGAGAGTGATGGTGATAATGATAATAATAATAATGGTAATGATGATGATCATAATAATAGTAACAATAGTAATAATAATATAATGATAATGATGATAATAATAATGACAGCAATAATACTAATACTAATGATAATAATCATCAACATCATTATCATCATAATTACTACTACTACTACAACTAATGATAATAATGATAATGACAATAATGATAATAATGATGATGATGATGATGATGATGATGATGATGATGATGATGATGATGATGATGATGATGATGATGATAATGATCATGATAGTGATAATGATAATGATAATAATAATAATAATAATAATAATAATAATAATAATAATAATAATAATAATAATAATAATAATAATAACAATAATAATAATAATAACAACAATGATAATAATAATGATAATAATAATCATGATGATAAAAAATAATAATAATAATCATGATGATAAAAATAATAATGATAATAATAGTAATAACAATGAAAAGAACAATTATAGTAATAACAGCAACAAAAGCAACAACAATAATAAGAACAATAATATTATAATGACAACAATGATTATAATAACAATAATAGTAATAACGATAAAAAAAACAACTGCAACCACAGCAAAACACCAATAAAGAAGCGTAACTCTCTGGTTTGTCAATCAACTTTATCAAATTATCAAACAATCCAAATATTCAAAATGATCATCATCATAACGAAGACAAAATCAAGATATAACCAAGTAAAAAAAATAAATAAACAAACAAATAAATAAATAAATAAATATATATATATGTATATATATATATATATATATATATATAAAAATATATATATATATATATATACCAAGTATAAATAAATACATATATATATGCGTGTGTGTGTGTGTGTGAATTTGTCATACTGAAAGATCTCCAGGGTTACTATGTACATACACGCACAGGACATCTCTCTCTCTCTCTCTCTCTCTCTCTCTCTCTCTCTCTTCTTCTTCTTCTTCTCTCTTCTTCTCTCTCTCTCTCAGGGTCTCTCTTTCTCTGTGTGTGTGTGTGTGTGTGTGTGTGTGTGTGTGTGTGTGTGTGTGTGCATATACATACATATGTGTGTGTATGTGTATATATACATGTATGTATGTATGTATGGGTGTATGTATGTATGTATGTATGTATGTATGTATGTATGTATGTATGTATGTATGTATGTATGTATGTATGTATGTATGGATGGATGGATGAATGATATATGCATGTATGTACGTTTATTTTCAGACTTCCTTCAAGTAATTATTACATCATTATCATTGCAATGCAACATTGCTTAAACTATAAACAAAATAATTTTTAAAAACTACCGCAATCATAAAATTCAAATAGAAAATTACTTACCAGGTCAGAGTAAGTACGAGGGACGAGTAGCTTAGTGGCCTCTGTCGGTTCCTCAGATACACACGACACACCTTTGTTTACAAGTTTTTTTTCGATTCCCTCTTCCTTGTTTATTTTTGGATTTATTGTTCCCTTTTTCTCTCTTTTTACTCCTTCCGATGGAACTCTCTGTCTTTGAAGCGTTTGAGTAATTGTTTATATTTTTTGTTTTGTTTCTAATGAAATTGATAATAAAAATAGAAGATAAGATTGTTATTTTCATGATTTAAGTGTCTTTATAAAATGGCCCAGAAAACTCATAGTTAATGCTATACTGCTTAATTCTTTTGCAAAGACGTATAATGAACTATTAAGTGTGAAGTGACATCGACATTAAAGTTGATAAAGAGCACGAATGACCATCATCATGCGCATGCAACATAAAAAGAAGACCACAGTTGTTTTCTAGCTTTGCTGTTTCTCTTTTCCATGACTAGAGAAGAGTTACTATTGCCATTATTATTTCATACAGCAATGGTGTATTATTTATCTATCATTATCTCTCTATTTATGCTAAGGATATGTAAGACCTATATTCTGTATACAGTTTGCTTATTAGTATCATCATTCTTGCACAACTATTCTTTCTGACAATTACAAAAGTATTCATTTTGCTATAATAAAAATAAAGCCTGATACTTGAATCTATATTTACCTCATTTTCATTAACACTTCCACTATATACGAAACATTCTTTATAGTCCTTTTATTCGGAAAGAATAAAAGAGAGAGCAAAGAAAATGAAAGATCCCTAAAGGCAAAGGACCGCTACTTGACGAGTGCCCAGGTTCAATCTTCATCGCCACTGTAATCGAAATGTGGGTTTTATTCCCGTAGACTTTATACGCGTACTTGCTTTGAACTATTTTGCAGGCTTATTGTTGCTGTTTTCTTCTTATGTACATCGATATCATACATCATAATCATAAAATTAATGATGATAATATGGAAAATAATGATAATAAAAATAATAATGATAATGAGAAAATAGTAGTGATAATGATTATGATTATGAATTATTATTACTACTACTGCTACTCCTACTACAATCAACAATTATAATACCAATAATAATCATCATCATCATCATCAGTGTTATTTACAGTACTATGATTTCATTATCCTCATCATTATCATTATCAGTATTATTATTACCATCATGATAATTATCATTGCTATTATCATTATGATAATTATGATTATAATTATTGCTATTATTATTATTATCATTATCATTATTATTATTATTATTATTATTATTATTATTATCATTATTATTATTATTATTATTACTATTCTTATTATCATTGTTATTATTATCATTATCATTATTATCATTATTACTTTTATATTTATTGGCATTACTATTATCATTATAATTATTATCAGTATTATTATTGTCATTATTGTAATTGTTATTAACGTTATTATTATTATCATTACTATTATTATTATTATTATTATTATTATTATTATTATTATTATTATTATTATTATTATTATTATTATTATTATCATTATTATTATTATTATTATCATCATCTTTATTGTCATTATCATTATCATTATCCTCATTATCATTATCATCAATATTGTTATCATTATTGTTATGATTATTATCATTATTATTATTCTAATTATTATCATTGTTACTATCACTATTATTACAGTTATCATCACCATCATTATGATCATTATTATTATCATTTTTATCATCATTATTACCATCATCATTATCCTTGTTGTCTTCGTTATCATTATCTTTATTATCATTTTCATGAATATCATTATCATTATGATTATTATCATCATTATTATCATTATGATTATTATCATCATTATTATCATTATTATTATTAGCAATACCATTACTTTTATTATAATTATTTTAATTATTAATATAATTACTATCATTATCACATTAATGTTATTACTATCATTATCATTATCATTATTATCTTTATTGTTATCATTATTTTTATGATTACTATTATTATATCTATTAGCATTATCATTATCATTACCATCATCATCATAATTGTTATTTTCATTCTCTTTACCATTATTACAACGATTATCATTATCATCATCAGTTTATCATAATCGCTATTATAAGTCGTTATCATAAAATTATAATAACAATACCAACAAAAATAATAACAATAATACTACTAATAATATCAATCTTAATAATGGTGATGATAGTGATAATAATGATATAATAATAATGATGATAATCTTGACAATAATAACAGCATCAAAATAAGTATCAATAATGACACAGATTATATAAATCATAACACATAGCTCATAATA
>NC_091561.1:13161371-13168850 GCF_042767895.1 Penaeus vannamei | reverse complement strand
GGAACAGCACTTGCGAAGAAGGAACAGCAGTTGAGACGAAGGAACAGCACTTGAGACGACAGAACAGCACTTGAGACGAAGGAACAGCACTTGAGACGAAGGAACAGCACTTGAGACGACGGAACAGCACTTGAGACGAAGGAACAGCACTTGAGACGAAGGAACATCACTTGAGACGAAGGAACAGCACTTGAGACGACAGAACAGCACTTGAGACGAAGGAACAGCACTTGAGACGAAGGAACAGCACTTGAGACGACGGAACAGCACTTGAGACGAAGGAACAGCACTTGAGACGAAGGAACATCACTTGAGACGACGGAACAGCACTTGAGACGAAGGAACAGCACTTGAGACGAACGAACAGCATTTGAGACGACGGAACAGCACTTGAGACGACGGAACAACACTTGAGACGACGGAACAGCACTTGAGACGAAGGAACAGCACTTGAGACGACGGAATAGCACTTGAGACGAAGGAACAGCACTTGAGACGACGGAACAGCACTTGAGACGACGGAACAGCGCTTGAGACGAAGGAACAGCACTTGAGACGACGGAACAGCACTTGAGACGAAGGAACAGCATTCGAGACGAAGGAACAGCCCTTGAGACGAAGGAACAGCATTTGAGACGAAGGAACAGCACTTGAGACGAAGGAATAGCACTTGAGACGACAGAACAGCACTTGAGACAAAGGAACAGCACTTGAGACGAAGGAATAGCACTTGAGACGAAGGAATAGCACTTGAGACGAAGGCACAGCACTTGAGACAAAGGAACAGCACTTGAGACGAAGGAATAGCACTTGAGACGAAGGAATAGCACTTGAGACGAAGGCACAGCACTTGAGACAAAGGAACAGCACTTGAGACGAAGGAACAGCACTTGAGACAAAGGAACAGCACTTGAGACGACGGAATAGCACTTGAGACGAAGGAATAGCACTTGAGACGAAGGAACAGCACTTGAGACGAAGGAATAGCACTTGAGACGAAGGAACAGCACTTGAGACGAAGGAATAGCACTTGAGACGAAGGAATAGCACTTGAGACGAAGGAACAGCACTTGAGACAAAGGAACAGCACTTGAGACGAAGGAACAGCACTTGAGACAAAGGAACAGCACTTGAGACGAAGGAATAGCACTTTAGACGAAGGAATAGCACTTGAGACGAAGGAATAGCACTTGAGACGACGGAACAGCACTTGAGACGAGGGAATAGCACTTGAGACGACGGAACAGCACTTGAGACGAAGGAATAGCACTTGAGACGACGGAACAGCACTTGAGACGAAGGAACAGCACTTGAGACGAAGGAATAGCACTTGAGACGACGGAACAGCACTTGAGACGATGGAGCAGCACTTTAGACGACGGAACAGCACTTGAGACGAAGGAACCGCACTTGAGACGAAGGAACAGCACTTGAGACGAAGGAACAGCACTCGAGGTGGAGGAACAGCACTTGAGACGACGGAACAGCACTTGAGACGACGGAACAGCACTTGAGACGACGGAACAGCACTTGAGACGACGGAACAGCACTTGAGACGAAGGAACAGCATTTGAGACGAAGGAACAGCTCTTGAGACGACGGAACATCACTTGAGACGACGGAACAGCACTTGAGACGAAGGAACAGCACTTGAGACGACGGAACAGCACTTGAGACGAAGGAACAGCACTTGAGACGACGGAACAGCACTTGAGACGAAGGAACAGCACTTGAGACGAAGGAACATCACTTGAGACAAAGGAACAGCACTTGAGACGAAGGAACAGCACTTGAGACGAAGGAACAGCACTTGAGACGAAGGAACAGCACTTGAGACGACGGAACAGCACTTGAGACGAAGGAACAGCACTTGAGACGAAGGAACAGCACTTGAGACGAAGGAACAGCACTTGAGACGAAGGAACCGCACTTGAGACGACGGAACAGCACTTGAGACGAAGGAACAGCACTTGAGACGAAGGAACATCACTTGAGACAAAGGAACAGCACTTGAGACGAAGGAACAGCACTTGAGACGAAGGAACAGCACTTGAGACGACGGAACAGCACTCGAGACGATGGAACAGCACTTGAAACGAAGGAACAGCACTTGAGACGACGGAACAGCACTTGAGACGAAGGAACAGCACTTGAGACGAAGGAACATCACTTGAGACAAAGGAACAGCACTTGAGACGAAGGAACAGCACTTGAGACGAAGGAACAGCACTTGAGACAAAGGAACAGCACTTGAGACGACGGAACAGCACTTGAGACGAAGGAACAGCACTTGAGACGAAGGAACAGCACTTGAGACGAAGGAACAGCACTTGAGACGAAGGAACAGCACTTGAGACGAAGGAACAGCACTTGAGACGACGGAACAGCACTTGAGACGAAGGAACAGCACTTGAGACGAAGGAACAGCACTTGAGACGAAGGAACAGCACTTGAGACGAAGGAACAGCACTTGAGACGACGGAACAGCACTTGAGACGAAGGAACAGCACTTGAGACGAAGGAACAGCACTTGAGACGAAGGAACAGCACTTGAGACGAAGAAACAGCACTCGAGACGACGGAACAGCGCTTGAGACGAAGGAACAGCACTTCAGACGAAGGAACAGCACTTCAGACGAAGGTACAGCACTTGAGAAGGAACAGCACTTGAGACGACGGAACAGCACTTGAGACGAAGGAACAGCACTTGAGACGACGGAACAGCGCTTGAGACGAAGGAACAGCACTTCAGACGAAGGAACAGCACTTCAGACGAAGGTACAGCACTTGAGAAGGAACAGCACTTGAGACGACGGAACAGCACTTGAGACGAAGGAACAGCACTTGAGACGACGGAACAGCGCTTGAGACGAAGGAACAGCACTTGAGACGAAGGAACAGCACTTGAGACGAAGGAACAGCACTTGAGACAAAGGAACAGCACTTGAGACGACGGAACAGCGCTTGAGACGAAGGAACAGCACTTGAGACAAAGGAACAGCACTTGAGACGAAGGAACAGCACTTGAGACAAAGGAACAGCACTTGAGACGACGGAACAGCACTTGAGACGATGGAGCAGCACTTGAGAGAGAGGAACAGCACAGCACAGGGGACCGTCTAGTGATTTTTCGGCGATTTTCGCCCCTCTTGCCGAAATTGACTTTAATGCATTTTCAAGGAGTGTCTAAGCCCCCGGTTCTCCCCTGAAAATTTGAAGGCCCGACCGTTATTTTTTAGGTGGTAGCAGGGACTTTCGATGTCGACTGAAATATTATTTTTTTGATGTTACCTTAGAAAATTGGCAATTGTGACGCAATGATTAGAGATAATAAAAAAATGAGGTTATTTTTTGAAAGCTTATCAAATTTCACATATGAGACCAACCTTCTTTTTTTTCGGAATAATTCTAAAAATCCGGCAAGCCTTCAAAAAAATGGTAATGAAGAAATTTTCCATACAATTAACTAATCATGATATGTTATTCATATGGTGTATTTTCTTTTCTTTATGTTTCCATCATACATAGTTTGATCTATGAGCAAAACATTTCGAAAATGCAAACCTCCCCCCCCCATCGGGGGTAGTTTTGCCAAATGTTCCGGATCACCGCCAAAATTTTATGTAATAATTAGGCTAAGACAAACCTCAGGTAAAATTTTTATTCAAATCTGTTCATAATTTTTCGAGTTAGAAAAAAAAAAAAAAATCCTGGATCGAAACCATGATCTGCATCACCACCAAACTGCAATAAGCGTCTAAGTTAGGTTAAAACTCACCTTTGGTTAAAATCTCGTTAAAATGTGTTCATAACTTTTAGAAATATTAGAAAACACAAACTAACAAACAAAAAACAAAAAACAAAAAATAAATAAACAATCAACAAAGAAACAAACGGAAGTAACAATATAAATAAACAAAAGGTCACGGGGTACACGAAAATGATCTATATGTGCTCATATACCTTATATACATACTTTCACATCGCCATGTAATTGTTTTTCGTCTTTCCACGGGGTCTGAGAGTGAAATTTGGCTACGTGGCCCCGTAGAGTTATACTTTTCCGCGCGTGGAAAAGTATGCGTTTGGTACCCGTCCGACTGGAGAAAAGTTATTCTTTCGACAAATATTATACGTTGTAAAACCCCATTAGAGCATCAATAATAGGTAAATGATAGATAATTATATCAAATACAAGTATTCTGTACATGATTTGTCATGTAAAATGTAAACATAATAAAAAGGAATAAGATCGCGATTATTAGGTCCGTCACATTTTTACGCATAGCACACGTATTTTCGGTCCGATTTTAAAGTATTATGGCTCATTTTGTAGCTGAATAATAGTTCTATTACATACTGCCATAAGGATTTGCAATATTTTCATGTGGTTCTTGTAAAAGTGACATGTTTTCAAAATCTATTAGGATGTTAAAATAGTCACCTTCGGAAAATATTCATCAAGAAAAAAGTAAGGTCAACTTCTCAAAAATGGCTTCTGCATATAATAGTAGAAAGATAGTTCTATTCAAACATGAAATCAGAATGGCTGTATTTTGGGGGGATTTTTGAGAAATTTTTAAATATGGTCAATGTAGGCCTATAGACCCCCAGATCACTGCCACCACTCCGCACTATACGTAAGATTTTGAGAAACCGTTACGTGCTGGCAATGTCCGCAAGACTTCGGAATGCAGGTAGATGATAGAGGATTATGGTGTAGGAAGACTAATCTTATATCTTGTTTTGTTGATATCAAGATAGCCTTAGAAAGATGAAGAAACGTAAAATGCCGATATCCCGGAACTCCACCTTTAGGGGTGGGTCAATGGATTCCGGGCACAACATATGTCCAAAATTAACATATTATGGCTCATTTTGTAGAAAAATAAAATATCTGCAACTTGTTCGAGAGCGTTTTCGCAATTTTTGCCTGTACTTCTTGTAAAAGTGGTCAATGTAAGAAAATTTTTACCTTTTTTTTCTTGAAGTCCCCTACTTCAAAAATTCACAAAAAAATATGAAGTCGAAATCGAAAAAACGCTCTCGAACAAGTTGTAGATATAAGGTAGTTCTGTGCAAAAATCAAATAAAATTGAATGTCTTGCCGTTTCTGAAGTCGGAATCCTTTGACCCAGGTGCTGCATTTTCAACATGGCGACTTTCGCATTTTTTCGTTTTTTGACAATAATTCAAAAACTGTTCGGGCGATTTCGAAAAAAAAAAAAAAAATCGACCACAGGCAATGGGAAGGGGCCCAAATAAAAGGGTGTGAGTTTCATCAAAATCGGCAAGAAAAATCGAAAAATCGAAAAAAAAGCAGACGGTCGCCTTGAGACGGAGGAACAGCACTTGAGACGAAGGAACAGCACTTGAGACGAAGGAACAGCACTTGAGACGAAGGAACAGCACTTGAGACGAAGGAACAGCACTTGAGACGAAGGAACAGCACTTGAGACGAAGGAACCGCACTTGAGACGACGGAACAGCACTTGAGACGAAGGAACAGCACTTGAGACGAAGGAACAGCACTTGAGACGAAGGAACCGCACTTGAGACGACGGAACAGCACTCGAGACGACGGAACAGCACTCGAGACGACGGAACAGCACTTGAGACGAAGGAACAGCACTTGAGACGAAGGAACAGCACTTGAGACGACGGAACAGCACTCGAGACGAAGGAACAGCACTTGAGACGAAGGAACAGCACTTGAGACGAAGGAACAGCACTTGAGACGAAGGAACCGCACTTGAGACGAAGGAACAGCACTTGAGACGAAGGAACAGCACTTGAGACGACGGAACAGCACTTGAGACGAAGGAACAGCACTTGAGACGAAGGAACAGCACTTGAGACGAAGGAACAGCACTTGAGACGAAGGAACAGCACTTGAGACGAAGGAACAGCACTTGAGACGAAGGAACAGCACTTGAGACGAAGGAACAGCACTTGAGACGAAGGAACCGCACTTGAGACGACGGAACAGTACTCGAGACGACGGAACAGCACTCGAGACGACGGAACAGCACTTGAGACGAAGGAACAGCACTTGAGACGACGGAACAGCACTTGAGACGAAGGAACAGCACTTGAGACGAAGGAACAGCACTTGAGACGAAGGAACAGCACTTGAGACGAAGGAACAGCACTTGAGACGACGGAACAGCACTCGAGACGACGGAACAGCACTTGAGACGAAGGAACAGCACTTGAGACGACGGAACAGGACTTGAGACGAAGGAACAGCACTTGAGACGAAGGAACAGCACTTTAGACGACGGGAAAGCATTCGAGACGACGGAACAGCACTTGAGACGAAGGAACAGCACTTTAGACGACGGGAAAGCATTCGAGACGACGGAACAGCACTTGAGACGAAGGAACAGCACTTGAGACGACGGAACAGCACTTGAGACGGCGGAACAGCATTTCAGACGGCGGAACAGCATTTGAGACAACGGAATAGTACTTGAGACGGCGGAACAGCACTTGAGACGAAGGAACAGCACTTGAGACGAAGGAACAGCACTTGAGGCGGAGGAACAGCACTTGAGACGAAGGAACAGCACTTGAGACGAAGGAACAGCACTTGAGACGACGGAACAGCACTTGAGACGGCGGAACAGCATTTGAGACAACGGAATAGTACTTGAGACGGCGGAACAGCACTTGAGATGGCAGAACAGCACTCGAGACGATGGAACTGCTTTTAACACGGAGGAACAGCACTTGAAACGACGGAACAGCACTTGAGACGACGGAACAGCACTTTAGACAACGGAATAGTATTTGAGATGGCAGAACAGCACTCAAGACAGTGGAACAGCACTTGAGACGACGGAACAGCACTTGAGACAACGGAATAGTACTTGAGATGGCAGAACAGCACTCAAGACGGCGGAACAGCACTCGAGACGATGGAACTGCACTTAAGACGGATAAACAACACTTGAGACGACGAAAAAGCACTTGACACAGTGGGACACCCTTCGAAATGTCGGAACAACGTTTAAAAATGTGGAGCACTAGACGGTAGAACAACTTTTGAGACGGAGAAACTGCACTTCAGATGTCCGAACAGTACTTAAGAAGATGGAACAGCTTGTTAGACAGCGGAACAATTTGTCAGACGGCGGAACAGCATTTAAGTCTTTGGGACAGCACTTAAAAAGGAGGAGCAGCACTTGAGAAGGCGGGACAGCACTTGATTCGAAGATGTTGGGACAGCCTTTTAGACGCCGGAACAGCATCAAATGCCGAAACAGCACTGAAATGAACAGAATGTCATTGGAGACATTAGGGCAGTATTTGGGATACTAGAAGATACTAGCACTTACGCCGTGTGGGCGGCATCTGTGAGGTCGGAAAAGCATCTGATACGTTAAAATAAGATTTGAGATGACAATAGAATCTAAGGCGTCGAAAAAGCTTTGGAGACATCAGAACAGCACTTGAGACAGCGGAACAGCATTTGAG
>NC_091561.1:13151371-13153871 GCF_042767895.1 Penaeus vannamei | reverse complement strand
ATTGTGCCATTGTTTCTTTGTCTGCGTGTGTTTTTTTTCTCTCCTCGCGGGTTGTTTCTGTGAGTGTGCACCCAAGCGTGAAGGCTTTGTGTGCACAGATATTCGTTATTCATGCTAGGGTTCGTTGTTATATTTTCCTACAAAACGAGAAAAAAATCTATAGATATTAACCCACGTCACCGGGAATGGCATGTCCACTCCCTAAAAAATGTATTTTTACTCCGTAGTAGATGAAACCGAAGCGATCATTAGGAGTTGATCCGGAAAAGTTAGCACTGGTTTTCAAAGCTCGGAACCTGACGCAGCTTCATAATGTGTCTGAATCGTGTTTCGGAGCTGATATGACTCGGGCCTCGTATAATGGGTACACTAGCAATAGAGACCTCACAGACCATTTGTAGCGCCATAATTTTGCTTTACTCTAAGGAACTATCCAGAGCCAAACTACCAAGATAAGGTATTTCGAAGCCAATCGTGGCCATATTGATCCAGCGACACTAAGAAACTGGATCCACCAAAGAGAAGGCCAGAACTGGGCGCCCTAGATACACGACGGGAGAACATAAAGTAATTTGTCATTCAAACGATAAATCAGTGTGCTATATGAAAGACAAGTAGGAAGTCTGCATTGAAGAGCATATCAGGAGCTAATGATATTTCCTCTTCAGGTTGCTTGAATTGTCAGACATCGTCATAACCATGGGATTGATTTAGGATTTTAAGGTATTGTTAATTCAGGAAGTTGTAAGATACGTCTTTCTTTCGAGGAGCCTGCACTATGCTTTTTTTTTTTTTATCGTACTATGCATGGCTTGGGTGGATCGGAGCAAACCTAATAAAAAAAGAAACATGGGTTTACCAAATATAGAATTTTACTTTTATGAATGAATTTTGTTACACCGAGATACCTACATACACCATAGATACAAATCATCCAATATGTATTTGTATGTTGTCTTGAATGAAGGAAGGAAGGGAGAGGGAGGGAGGGAGGATAGATGGATGGAAGGAAGGAAAGAAGGAAGGAGGAAGGAAGGAGGGAAGGAAGGAAGGAAGGAAGGAAGGAAGGAGGGAGGGAGGGAGGGAGGGAGGGAGGGAGGAAGGAAGGAAGGAAGGAAGGAAGGAAGGAAGGAAGGAAGGAAGGAAGGAAGGAAGGAAGGAAGGTAGGAGGGAGGGAGGGAGGAAGTAAGGAAGGAAGGAGGGAAGGAAGATAGGACGCGGAGCCTGTGTCTGAGATTGTCGGTGAAGACAGGTGTTTGAAATTCGAGTAAACGCCATGATGTATTGTGAAATAAGTAACGATAGGGTGACATATAAAGTTAAGAGAAATAATCTATGATGCAAATCGTTTTACTTTCATCTGCAAAGTGTGTTATGAACACGTATATGCACAACATAATTACACACACAAAGACACGCTTAATAACGAGCAAGAGAATACCTGATTATTGTTCGATGGTTGTCAGTCACAGCGAAACAACAGCTGCTCGTTTGTCAAGGTTTAGAATTAATTTGCTTCGATATACGTCCAGCTAGCAAAATGCGATGCCTATTGTTCCATGTATCTAATTTGTTAACCTAATATTTTGAATTTGTGAAAACTAAATGTCTGCATGTAGATTTTCATGATTGCGTTTTAATGTTTTATTACCCTGAAGTAGTTTTAGTAAAGAATAAAGAAATAGTACAGAGATTCAGCAACACTTTTCATTGGCCAAAATAAGTATTTCTGAACCGTCAAAGAGTAAAAGTCCATGAGGAAATGTTTATTAAATATATGTGTAAATATATGTGTAAGACAAAGGATATATATCTTAGGCTTCTAGACTTTGGGAGGCAAGCAGCTTAAACACACACACACACACACACACACACACACACATACACACACACACACACACACACACACACACACACACACACAGATTAGTTCCAACAGTCTGGAGAGGTTTTTCGACCAGATAATTAACAAGCAGTATCTCCATGTTGTTAGCTCAAAACAACCAACTCAAGTCCATCGTTTGCGATAATGACCATAAAAAAGCAATAACATCTTTGCAACAAACAGGCTAACGGCGTGTGTTCTAATTCCCTTCTGTTTCTCTTTCTTATCTTTTTATTTTAGCTCAAGGATCAGGGTAAAGGGGTCTGCATAACTCCCTTTTGGATTTTAGTTTCCTTCTTTAATGCTGGTTTTCCTTCGATGTTTCGAGTGTGAATGAAAAGGGATGATCTGCTAAGATAAATTCTGCTGTTCGTGCAAAAGGATGACAAGAGAATCACCCTATCACTAATGCTGGGAACAATAGAAGTTTAGAGTCATATCAATATGTATGCAATTCCATTCTGCTTTATCATTTCTTTATTTACGTTCGTAATAAAGGCAGATATCCAGTTATAACAACGTGTATATATATATATATATATATATATATATATATATATATATATATATATTTTTCTTTTTCTTTCTTTCTTTCTTTTCTTTAAGACTCACTCC
>NC_091561.1:13133528-13143528 GCF_042767895.1 Penaeus vannamei | reverse complement strand
GGTTATCATTATTTCACCCTGTGCCACACTATCCTTCCGTCTCCTCGCTAAAGTTAAGACATGGATCTTATCAAAAGACATATAGACCTTTCTTAAATCTGTGGAGATAGAGTCACGTATCAAGGTGGTAGCATTTCCTGTTTTCATGCAAATATTGTTTTTAAGATCTATATCGTAGTTTGTGATTATGTCTCTATTTTCCTTTGTTTTTTCTTCATCATCATCATTATCGCCATTGTTTTCCTCTCATATCTCCGATTCAGGCACCCGTAGTTCTCCTCATTAAAAGTCCAAAGAATCCTGTCCTTCCTCGGGAGTTTCTGAAGCACATATCCTGAAATCTTTTTGTGGATTCCCCGGAAATTCAAATAGACGTTTTTCACTCCTATCTCGGCCGAGTGTCCCGTAGAGGTGACTCTAATCTGAAGGTACATTTGGCCTCTGTCTTATCAGCCATTCCTTATGTTCCTTCTAGAAGCAAATGGTCGAATGAACCCCGGTAATAAAATGGAATGAAAGGACCTTAGCACCTTCCCTTCATGGTCCTTCCGCATATGTTGTTCTTCCCTATAAGTCGTTTTACTTGATAACAGTAATCCCTTTTGCCAGTTACGGAGAACAAGGGGGTCGTTCTGGCGCTGAGTGATTGCCTTGTCCTTGTACTAGGTTCTTCTCCTTGGTTGGGCAGCAGTGAAGCCTAAAATGCTGTTCAAACGTCTCAAGAACTATTATAAAGCAACCTGCGTTTAACTAACATCTAGTATGTTCCTTTACGTTCAGGTGTTCAAACATTCCACTTGTACTTCTGTCAAAGATGTTCTGTCGCCTAAATGGCGCTGAATTTTCCATTGTTTTCCTAGTGTGTTATGTGAGGTTATGATGCCTAAGATTCTCCTGCCAACATCTCCGATTTTGTTTTAACATATTAAATGCTAATCACATACCTCAGATGCTGCTCACAAGTCTAAAGTGCTATTTAGTGTCGAATGCTTCATTGATGCATCAAATGCCCTTCTGACGTCGAAAATACTATTCCAACACCTCAAATGTTATTCCAACATCTAAAATGTTGTCCCAACATCTGCAAAGATATTTCGACATAATGACTGATCTGATATCTTAGATGTAGTCCCGACTATTCAAATGATATTCTTGGGCGCTGTTCCGCCGTCATTAATGCTGCCCCTAGATCTCAAATGCTGTTCCGCTGTCTTTAGTGCTGTTCTAATGTCTCCAAAGCTTTTTCGACGCATTAGATTCTGTTGTCATCTCAAATCTTATTTTAACGTATCAGATGCTTTTCCGACCTCACAGATGCCGCTCACACGACGTAAGTGCTATTCTAGTATCCTAAATGCTGCCCTAATGTCTCAAATGCCATTCTGATCTTTTCAGTGCTGTTTCGGCATTTGATGCTGTTCCGGCGTCTAAAAGGCTGTCCCAACATCGAATCAAGTGCTGTCCCGCCTTCTCAAGTGCTGCTCATCCTTTTTAAGTGCTGTCCCAAAGACTTAAATGCTGTTCCGCCGTCTAACAATTTGTTCTGCTGTCTAACAAGCTGTTCCATCCTCTTAAGTACTGTTCGGACATCTGAAGTGCAGTTTCTCCGTCTCAAAAGTTGTTCTACCGTCTAGTGCTCCACATTTTTAAACGTTGTTCCGACATTTCGAAGGGTGTCCCACTGTGTCAAGTGCTTTTTCGTCGTCTCAAGTGTTGTTTATCCGTCTTAAGTGCAGTTCCATCGTCTCGAGTGCTGTTCCGCCGTCTTGAGTGCTGTTCTGCCATCTCAAGTACTATTCCGTTGTCTCAAGTGCTGTTCCGTCGTCTCAAGTGCTGTTCCACTGTCTTGAGTGCTGTTCTGCCATCTCAAGTACTATTCCGTTGTCTAAAGTGCTGTTCCGTCGTTTCAAGTGCTGTTCCTCCGTGTTAAAAGCAGTTCCATCGTCTCGAGTGCTGTTCTGCCATCTCAAGTGCTGTTCCGCCGTCTCAAGTACTATTCCGTTGTCTCAAATGCTGTTCCGCCGTCTGAAATGCTGTTCCGCCGTCTCAAGTGCTGTTCCGTCGTCTCAAGTGCTGTTCCTTCGTCTCAAGTGCTGTTCCTTCGTCTCAAGTGCTGTTCCTCCGCCTCAAGTGCTGTTCCTTCGTCTCAAGTGCTGTTCCTTCGTCTCAAGTGCTGTTCCGCCGTCTCAAGTACTATTCCGTTGTCTCAAATGCTGTTCCGCCGTCTGAAATGCTGTTCCGCCGTCTGAAATGCTGTTCCGCCGTCTCAAGTGCTGTTCCGTCGTCTCAAGTGCTGTTCCTTCGTCTCAAGTGCTGTTCCTTCGTCTCAAGTGCTGTTCCTCCGCCTCAAGTGCTGTTCCTTCGTCTCAAGTGCTGTTCCTTCGTCTCAAGTGCTGTTCCGCCGTCTCAAGTACTATTCCGTTGTCTCAAATGCTGTTCCGCCGTCTGAAATGCTGTTCCGCCGTCTGAAATGCTGTTCCGCCGTCTCAAGTGCTGTTCCGTCGTCTCAAGTGCTGTTCCTTCGTCTCAAGTGCTGTCCCGTCGTCTCGAATGCTTTCCCGTCGTCTAAAGTGCTGTTCCTTCGTCTCAAGTGCTGTTCCTTCGTCTCAAGTGCTGTTCCGTCGTCTCAAGTGCTGTTCCTTCGTCTCAAGTGCTGTTCCGTCGTCTCGAGTGCTGTTCCGTCGTCTCAAGTGCTGTTCCTTCGTCTCAAGTGCTGTTCCGTCGTCTCAAGTGCTGTTCCGTCGTCTCAAGTGCTGTTCCGTCGTCTCAAGTGCTGTTCCTTCGTCTCAAGTGCTGTTCCTTCGTCTCAAGTGCTGTTCCTTCGTCTCAAGTGCTGTTCCTTCGTCTCAAGTGCTGTTCCTTCGTCTCAAGTGCTGTTCCGTCGTCTCGAATGCTTTCCCGTCGTCTAAAGTGCTGTTCCTTCGTCTCAAGTGCTGTTCCTTCGTCTCAAGTGCTGTTCCGTCGTCTCAAGTGCTGTTCCTTCGTCTCAAGTGCTGTTCCGTCGTCTCGAGTGCTGTTCCGTCGTCTCAAGTGCTGTTCCTTCGTCTCAAGTGCTGTTCCGTCGTCTCAAGTGCTGTTCCGTCGTCTCAAGTGCTGTTCCTTCGTCTCAAGTGCTGCTCCTTCGTCTCAAGTGCTGTTCCTTCGTCTCAAGTGCTGTTCCTTCGTCTCAAGTGCTGTTCCGTCGTCTCAAGTGCTGTTCCGTCGTCTCAAGTGCTGTTCCTTCGTCTCAAGTGCTGTTCCTTCGTCTCAAGTGCTGTTCCTTCGTCTCAAGTGCTGTTCCGTCGTCTCAAGTGCTGTTCCGTCGTCTCAAGTGCTGTTCCGTCGTCTCAAGTGCTGTTCCTTCGTCTCAAGTGCTGTTCCTTCGTCTCAAGTGCTGTTCCGTCGTCTCGAGTGCTGTTCCGTCGTCTCAAGTGCTGTTCCTTCGTCTCAAGTGCTGTTCCTTCGTCTCAAGTGCTGTTCCTTCGTCTCAAGTGCTGTTCCTTCGTCTCAAGTGCTGTTCCTTTGTCTCAAGTGCTGTTCCTTCGTCTCAAGTGCTGTTCCTTCGTCTCAAGTGCTGTTCCTTCGTCTCAAGTGCTGTTCCTTCGTCTCAAGTGCTGTTCCGTCGTCTCAAGTGCTGTTCCGTCGTCTCAAGTGCTGTTCCGTCGTCTCAAGTGCTGTTCCGTCGTCTCAAGTGCTGTTCCGTCGTCTCAAGTGCTGTTCCGTCGTCTCAAGTGCTGTTCCTTCGTCTCAAGTGCTGTTCCGTCGTCTCAAGTGCTGTTCCTTCGTCTCAAGTGCTGTTCCGTCGTCTCAAGTGCTGTTCCGTCGTCTCAAGTGCTGTTCCGTCGTCTCAAGTGCTGTTCCGTCGTCTCAAGTGCTGTTCCTTCGTCTCAAGTGCTGTTCCGTCGTCTCAAGTGCTGTTCCGTCGTCTCAAGTGCTGTTCCGTCGTCTCAAGTGCTGTTCCGTCGTCTCGAGTGCTGTTCCGTCGTCTCAAGTGCTGTTCCTTCGTCTCAAGTGCTGTTCCTTCGTCTCAAGTGCTGTTCCTTCGTCTCAAGTGCTGTTCCTTCGTCTCAAGTGCTGTTCCGTCGTCTCAAGTGCTGTTCCTTCGTCTCAAGTGCTGTTCCTTCGTCTCAAGTGCTGTTCCGTCGTCTCAAGTGCTGTTCCTTCGTCTCAAGTGCTGTTCCTTCGTCTCAAGTGCTGTTCCTTCGTCTCAAGTGCTGTTCCGTCGTCTCAAGTGCTGTTCCTTTGTCTCAAGTGCTGTTCCTTCGTCTCAAGTGCTGTTCCTTCGTCTGAAGTGTTGTTCCTTCGTCTCAAGTGCTGTTCCGTCGTCTCAAGTGCTGTTCCTTCGTCTCAAGTGCTGTTCCTTCGTCTCAAGTGCTGTTCCTTCGTCTCAAGTGCTGTTCCTTCGTCTGAAGTGTTGTTCCTTTGTCTCAAGTGCTGTTCCGTCGTCTCAAGTGCTGTTCCTTTGTCTCAAGTGCTGTTCCGTCGTCTCAAGTGCTGTTCCTTCGTCTCAAGTGCTGTTCCTTCGTCTCAAGTGCTGTTCCTTCGTCTCAAGTGCTGTTCCTTCGTCTCAAGTGCTGTTCCGTCGTCTCAAGTGCTGTTCCTTCGTCTCAAGTGCTGTTCCTTCGTCTCAAGTGCTGTTCCGTCGTCTCAAGTGCTGTTCCTTCGTCTCAAGTGCTGTTCCTTCGTCTCAAGTGCTGTTCCTTCGTCTCAAGTGCTGTTCCGTCGTCTCAAGTGCTGTTCCTTCGTCTCAAGTGCTGTTCCTTCGTCTCAAGTGCTGTTCCTTCGTCTGAAGTGTTGTTCCTTCGTCTCAAGTGCTGTTCCGTCGTCTCAAGTGCTGTTCCTTCGTCTCAAGTGCTGTTCCTTCGTCTCAAGTGCTGTTCCTTCGTCTCAAGTGCTGTTCCTTCGTCTGAAGTGTTGTTCCTTTGTCTCAAGTGCTGTTCCTTCGTCTCAAGTGCTGTTCCTTCGTCTGAAGTGTTGTTCCTTCGTCTCAAGTGCTGTTCCGTCGTCTCAAGTGCTGTTCCTTCGTCTCAAGTGCTGTTCCGTCGTCTCAAGTGCTGTTCCTTCGTCTCAAGTGCAGTTCCTTCGTCTCAAGTGCTGTTCCTTCGTCTCAAGTGCTGCTCCGTCGTCTCAAGTGCTGTTCCTTTGTCTCAAGTGCTGTTCCTTCGTCTCAAGTGCTGTTCCGTCGTCTCAAGTGCTGTTCCTTTGTCTCAAGTGCTGTTCCGTCGTCTCAAGTGCTGTTCCTCCGTCTCAAGTGCTGTTCCGTCGTCTCAAGTGCTGTTCCTTCGTCTCAAGTGCTGTTCCGTCGTCTCAAGTGCTGTTCCTTCGTCTCAAGTGCTGTTCCTTCGTCTCAAGTGCTGTTCCGTCGTCTCAAGTGCTGTTCCTTCGTCTCAAGTGCTGTTCCTTCGTCTCAAGTGCTGTTCCTTCGTCTCAAGTGCTGTTCCGTCGTCTCAAGTGCTGTTCCTTTGTCTCAAGTGCTGTTCCTTCGTCTCAAGTGCTGTTCCTTCGTCTGAAGTGTTGTTCCTTCGTCTCAAGTGCTGTTCCGTCGTCTCAAGTGCTGTTCCTTCGTCTCAAGTGCTGTTCCTTCGTCTCAAGTGCTGTTCCTTCGTCTCAAGTGCTGTTCCTTCGTCTGAAGTGTTGTTCCTTTGTCTCAAGTGCTGTTCCTTCGTCTCAAGTGCTGTTCCTTCGTCTGAAGTGTTGTTCCTTCGTCTCAAGTGCTGTTCCTTTGTCTCAAGTGCTGTTCCTTCGTCTCAAGTGCTGTTCCTTCGTCTCAAGTGCTGTTCCGTCGTCTCAAGTGCTGTTCCTTCGTCTCAAGTGCTGTTCCTTCGTCTCAAGTGCTGTTCCGTCGTCTCAAGTGCTGTTCCTTCGTCTCAAGTGCTGTTCCTTCGTCTCAAGTGCTGTTCCTTCGTCTCAAGTGCTGTTCCGTCGTCTCAAGTGCTGTTCCTTTGTCTCAAGTGCTGTTCCTTCGTCTCAAGTGCTGTTCCGTCGTCTCAAGTGCTGTTCCTTTGTCTCAAGTGCTGTTCCGTCGTCTCAAGTGCTGTTCCTCCGTCTCAAGGCGACCGTCTGCTTTTTTTTCGATTTTTCGATTTTTCTTGCCGATTTTGATGAAACTCACACCCTTTTATTTGGGCCCCTTCCCATTGCCTGTGGTCGATTTTTTTTTTTTTTTTTTTTTTTTTTTTAATCGCCCGAACAGTTTTTGAATTATTGTCAAAAAACGAAAAAATGCGAAAGTCGCCATGTTGAAAATGCAGCACCTGGGTCAAAGGATTCCGACTTCAGAAACGGCAAGACATTCAATTTTATTTGATTTTTGCACAGAACTACCTTATATCTACAACTTGTTCAAGAGCGTTTTTTCGATTTCGACTTCATATTTTTTGTGAATTTTTGAAGTAGGGGACTTCAAGAAAAAAAAAGGTAAAAATGTTCTTACACTGACCAGTTTTACAAGAAGTACAGGCAAAAAATGCGAAAACGCTCTCGATCAAGTTGCAGATATTTTATTTTTTTTACAAAATGAGCCATATGTTAATTTTGGACATATGGTGTGCCCGGAATCCTTTGACCCACCCCTAATGGTGGAGTTCCGAGATATCGGCATTTTACGTTTCTTCATCTTTCCAAGGCTATCTTGATATCAACAAAACAAGGTATAAGATTAGTCTTCCTACACCATAATCCTCTATCATCTACCTGCATTCCGAAGTCTTGCGGACATTGCCAGCATGTAACGGTTTCTCAAAATCTTACGTATAGTGCGGAGTGGTGGCAGTGATCTAGGGGTCTATAGGCCTAGATTGACCATTTTTAAACAATTCTCAAAAATCCCAAAAAATCATACAGCCATTCTGATTTCATGTTTGAATAGAACTATCTTTCTACTTTTATATGCAGAAGCCTTTTTTGAGAAGTTGACCTTACTTTTTTCTTGGTGAATATTTTCCGAAGGTGACTATTTTAACACCCTAATAGGAGATTTTGAAAACATATGTCACTTTTACAAGAACCACATGAAAATATTGCAAATCCTTTTGGCAGTATGTAATAGAACTATTATTCAGGTACAAAATGAGCCATAATACTTTAAAATCGGACCGAAAATACGTGTGCTATGCGTAAAAATATGACGGACCTAATAATCGCGATCTTATTCCTTTTTATTATGTTTACATTTTACATGACAAATCATGTACAGAATACTTGTATTTGATATAATTATTTATAATTCACCTATTATTGATGTTCTAATGGGGTTTTACAACGTACAATATTTGTCGAAAGAATAACTTTTCTCCAGTCGGACGGGTACCAAACGCATACTTTTCCCCGCGCGGCGGGGCCGTCCTGGACCATGAAAATCGTCTTTTTAAATCTGCGGAATAACTCTACGGGGCCACGTAGCCAAATTTCACTCTCAGACCCCGTGGAAAGACGAAAAACAATTACATAGCGATGTGAAAGTATGTATATAAGGTATATGAGATCATTTTCGTGTACTCCATGACCTTTTGTTTATTCATATTGTTACTTCCGTTTGTTTCTTTGTTTGTTTGTTGATTTTTTTTGTGCGTGTGTGTTTTCTAATATTTCTAAAAGTTATGAACACATTTTAACGAGATTTTAACCAGAGGTGAGTTTTAGCCTAACTTACACGCTTACTGCAGTTTGGTGGTGATGCAGACCATGGTTTCGATCCCGGATTTTTTTTTGTAACTCGAAAAATTATGAACAGATTTGAATTAAATTTTTACCTAAGGTTTGCCATAGCCTAATTAATAGTACATAAAATTTTGGTGGTGATCCGGAACATTTGGCAAAACTATCCCCCATGGGGGGGGGGGGAGGTTTGCATTTTCGAAATGTTTTGCTCATAGATCAAACTATGTATGATGAAAACATAAAGAAAAGAAAATACACCATATGAATAACATATCAGGTTTAGTTATTTGTATGGAAAATTTCTTCATTATCGTTTTTTGGACGCTTGCCGGATTTTTAAAATTATTCCGAAAAAAAAGAAGGTTGGTCTCATATTATGTGAAATTTGAATTTTTTTATGATCTCTAATCATTGCGTCACAATTGCCAATTTTGTAAGATAACATAAAAAAATTATATTTCAGTCAACATCGAAAATCGCTGCTACCACCTAAAAAATAACGGTCGGGCCTTCAAATGTTCAGGGGAGAACCGGCCTAGAAACTCCTTGAAAATGCATTAAGTCAATTTCGGCAAGAGGGGCGAAAATCGCCGAAAAATCACTAGACGGTCCCCTAAAGTGCTGTTCCTCTGTCAAGTGCTGTTCCGTCGTCTCAAGTGCTGTTCCGTCGTCTGAAGTGCTGTTCCTTCGTCTCAAGTGCTGTTCCTTCGTCTGAAGTGCTGTTCCGTCGTCTCAAGTGCTGTTCCGCCGTCTGAAGTGCTGTTCCTTCGTCTCAAGTGTTGTTCCTTCGTCTCAAGTGATGTTCCTTCGTCTCAAGTGCTGTTCCTTCGTCTCAAGTGTTGTTCCGTCATCTCAAATGCTGTTCCGTCGTCTCAAGTGCTGTTCCTTCGTCCCAAGTGCTGTTCCTTCGTCTCAAGTGTTGTTCCGTCGTCTCAAGTGCTGTTCCTTCGTTTCAAGTGCTGTTCCTTCGTCTCAAGTGCTGTTCCTTTGTCTCAAGTGCTGTTCCTTCGTCTCAAGTGCTGTTCCTTCGTCTGAAGTGTTGTTCCTTCGTCTCAAGTGCTGTTCCTTCGTCTCAAGTGTTGTTCCTTCGTCTCAAGTGCTGTTCCGTCGTCTCAAGTGCTGTTCCTTCGTCTCAAGTGCTGTTCCGTCATCTCAAGTGCTGCTCCTTCGTCTCAAGTGCTGTTCCGTTGTCTCAAGTGCTGTTCCGTCGTCTCAAGTGCTGTTCCATCGTCTCAAGTGCTGTTCCATCGTCTCAAGTGCTGTTCCTTCGTCTCAAGCGCTGTTCCGTCGTCTGAAGTGCTGTTCCGCCGTCTGAAGTGCTGTTCCTTCGTCTCAAGTGTTGTTCCTTCGTCACAAGCGCTGTTCCTCTGTCTCAAGTGCTGTTCCTTCGTCCCAAGTGCTGTTCCTTCGTCTCAAGTGCTGTTCCTTCGTCTCAAGTGCTGTTCCTTTGTCTCAAGTGCTGTTCCTTCGTCTCAAGTGATGTTCCTTCGTCTCAAATGCTGTTCCTTCGTCTCAAATGCTGTTCCTTCGTCTCAAATGCTGTTCCTTCGTCTCAAATGCTGTTCCTTCGTCTCAAGTGTTGTTCCTTCGTCTCAAGTGCTGTTCCTTTGTCTCAAGTGCTGTTCCTTCGTCTCAAGTGATGTTCCTTCGTCTCAAATGCTGTTCCTTCGTCTCAAATGCTGTTCCTTCGTCTCAAATGCTGTTCCTTCGTCTCAAATGCTGTTCCTTCGTCTCAAGTGATGTTCCTTCGTCACAAGCGCTGTTCCTCTGTCTCAAGTGTTGTTCCTTCGTCTCAAGTGCTGTTCCTTCGTCTCAAGTGCTGTTCCTTTGTCTCAAGTGCTGTTCCTTCGTCTCAAGTGATGTTCCTTCGTCTCAAATGCTGTTCCTTCGTCTCAAATGCTGTTCCTTCGTCTCAAATGCTGTTCCTTCGTCTCAAATGCTGTTCCTTCGTCTCAAGTGATGTTCCTTCGTCACAAGCGCTGTTCCTCTGTCTCAAGTGTTGTTCCTTCGTCTCAAGTGCTGTTCCGTCGTCTCAAGTGCTGTTCCTGCGTCTCAAGTGCTGTTCCTTCGTCTCAAGTGATGTTCCTTCGTCTCAAGTGCTGTTCCTTCGTCTCGCGCTGTTCCTTCGTCTCAAGTGCTGTTCCATCGTCTCAAGTGCTGTTCCATCGTCTCGAGTGCTGTTCCTTCGTCTCAAGTGCTGTTCCGTCGTCTCAAGTGCTGTTCCTTCGTCTCAAGTGCTATTCCTTCGTCTCAAGTGCTGTTCCGTCGTCTCGCGCTGTTCCTTCGTCTCAAGTGCTGTTCCGTCGTCTCAAGTGCTGTTCCTTCGTCTCAAGTGCTGTTCCGTCGTCTCAAGTGCTGTTCC